>NC_081183.1:121525947-121628270 GCF_029867415.1 Vicia villosa
TGAGTACATTTTTGGAATGAGAGACATGGACAGTCTCTGTCACCCTTATCTTCATCAATCCTCCTTAGTAGAGTCTAGGATCTATGTTTTGGTCATCCTCAGCATTGAGTCAGCCTTCATCTTGGGCTTTAAACAAGAAGTCTCCACTAGATAATCTTTCTGCCATCCCTTTTCAATCTTAAATTCCCTGGAAAGGAGTTAGCTACTCCAAAGTCAAATCCCTGGAAAGGGTTAGCCTTAAAATCCCTGGAAAGGGTTAGCCATTCCTTCATTTCAATAAAAACCCCTGGAAAGGGTTAGCCTCCAAAGTCAATTAATAAAAAGTCAAAAAATAAAGATTCATTTCTCTTAGGAGATAATTTCCCCAAAAGAGTCAAAACCCCTGGAAAGGGTCAGCCTCCAAAAAAAAACATGATAAAAGTCAGTCTTTTAACAGACAAATTCACCAGCTGAGTCAAAATCCCTGGAAAGGGTTAGCTTCCAAAGAAAAACAGTCTTTTTAATCTCCAGTAGAGTTAAAACCAACAAAAACAGTTAGCCTCAACCTTGGGCTTCATACAAGGCACCCAAACAATAAAACTCCCCTGTCAAGAGTCAGCCTCAACCTTGGGCATTGTACAAGGCAGATAATAGAGTCTCCCCAGTGAGTTCTTCATCACTCAGTAGCCACAACCTTGGGCTTTGTACAAGGCAGATAAACCATATCTTTCATGTGTCAAAGATTCCTAACACTTAGGATCTTTCCCCATATAGTCATCCATACTTAATTCATTTAAGAGTCCGCCACAACCTTGGGCTTTGTACAAGGCAGAAAATAATGTTTTCCCTAGCTAGAGTCAGCCACAACCTTGGGCTTTGTACAAGGCACATAAAATAGAGTCATTCATTCAATTATCCTCAACAGTCAGCCACAACCTTGGGCTTTGTACAAGGCACACAAATAGAGTCTCCCTAAGTAGAGTCAGCCTCAATTCTGGGCTTTGTACAGAACACAAAAATACCCTGTAATTAATCCCCAATGGAGTCATCTCCCAGAGTCAATAATATTAATTAATCAATCAAAAAGCCTCAAGCTTGGGCCTCATACAAGCCAGCTAAAGTCAAATCTTTTATACAGTAGATAGACATAGCTTATCTCTATAGAGAGATATTTTTACTACTCTACCACATTCAAACAAACAAACATTTCAATTTCAATTTCAATCAAAGTCTCCCATTTAGGACTCTGAAAGACATGCTCTGGCACATCCCCAGACTTGTACACTTTCCCTAATTTGGACGAGCATCTTTCTTTCATTTAAGAGGCATCTGACTGGCATACTTGCACACACACAAGTAAGGTCCCCCTCTTGAATGAAATGAATCCAGTTATTCTGTCACTCTTTCAAAATGTTTGTGGTAGAATAGTACAAATACCTCTCTGTAGAGATAATTTCATGTCTCTTTACTGTAAACAGAGATTTAATTCCAAGCTTCAACCTTGAGCTTCAAGCAAGGCACCAAAAAAACATTAATTTCCCTAGTTAGTTCCCCGAACTACATTAAGCTCTGACTTCCACTAGGGATATGTAGGCATGAGGTTCACAAGGAATCTCAGCGAGCTAATAAAATACCAAAAATAGTCAGTCTGTCTATCTGTCTGTCTTTTCAAATCAATTCAATTCCTTCTCCTAACACAAAGGAGAAACTTTCCCAATCATTAGCAGCAAACACAATCACAATGACACAGAGAAGGTTCCTGTAGAGTACTACAGATATGTAGGGTGTTTAAACACTTCCCTATGTATAACCGACCTCCCGGACTCCAGAATTTCTAGTCTAGGTGTAAATCCCCACACTTAGCAAACTCCTAGGGTTTAGTTGAGATCTTTTTTCCCCTTTCCTACTCGTAGGACAAATAAGAAAGTTCGTGTGATATCGTAGGAAGAACTGAAATAAAATTCATCCCACCACGGGCGCATTCTCCTTCCAAATTTCGCGTGAAGGGTCTAGCGTGCCGTCCTCCCAAGTGAAACGGGGAGGTAAAAGAAAACGACACCACAGAAAAATGGCGACTCTGCTGGGGATATAAGTGTTAAAAACCTTGGTTTTTCATCCAAACCAATGGTTGACCTGTTGCTGGTCCAGCCCCAATGAGGAATTAGGGATGCCAAATTCCCCCTCAAACAAGAGAGGTCCTGCCTAACCTCTGTGTCATATCATGTGTTTGTTGCATATATATTTGTTTATTTTGTTTATTCTGTATCGGGAAAGGGCTTGATTCCCCCTTGTGGTGAGAAATCCTATACCCGGATTTGAGTGCAACATAAGATAGGATGGAGGATGTCTTCCCGGTGAAGGCCCTCTAATCTTGGTTTCCAAGTCTACTCTTGGGATTTGCCTGGCTGGTTGTGATTAACTGCGCCACTGCATTCCGAGACTGATTTGTACCAGGAGGACCTAGAAACACATTAACCCCACTTAAAGCCTTTTTTAGGACGTAGAGCGGTGATTACGGAAGTAATTGTCACGCAGATACTACACTCAGAGAAAACTCTCTTATAGATACCAATCAACGTATCTTTAAGGTTGAGCAAAAACTCTGAGACCCCTAGAACCCGTTCTACAGGTACAAAAATCCTTAACCTTAGTTTACCATTGGGGCGGGAGACTGCGTTTTGACTTCATGACCACTATACCCTTCAACGCCATGTTTGTTTAAAACTCTTGTGTGTGCATTCATGCATTCATGCATCATTCATTAATAAACAACTAAAAACAAAAAGAGTCTTTTTCGAGTCGTTTTTCAAGGAAACTAAATAACGAACGTTTTGAACTTCATAGAAAGAGAGAAACGGAGAAAGGACTTAAGGATCTATACCATGGATTATGGAAGAAAGAGAGCTAGGAAATACACCTTCAAGATTCCCCAGGTCGAGGAACTGGGAAAGCTCGGAAAACTGGTGGTCAACCCCCAGGCTTTCAAGGAGAAGTATGGAAAACTTCTGCCTTTGCTCAATACCAACATGGTGGATGGGATCCTTCCCACCTTGGTACAGTTTTACGATCCAACGTATCACTGCTTCACCTTTCCAGATTATCAGCTCATGCCTACGTTAGAGGAGTACTCTCGTCTGATTGGAATACCCGTGTACGCGCAAGATCCGTACTCCGGTTTGGAAAAGAATCCTGACGACGTTATCATTGCTGCAACTACTCCTTTGAACGTAGTCGACATCAGAACTCATATGGTGAGTAGAGGAGGAATTCAAGGATTGCCCTCCAAATTCCTGTTTGATCAAGCTCGGTACTTCGTCAGCATCCAAGATATGAGCGCTTTTGAGGAAGTCTTGGCTTTGCTTATCTACGGATTGTTTTTGTTCCCTAACATTAACGATTTCGTCGACATCAACGCAATTAAGATCTTCTTAATTGGAAATCCAGTTCCAACCTTGCTTGCGGATGCTTATCACTCTGTGCATTCAAGAAACCTGCAGCGAGGAGGATTAATCACATGCTGCGTACCGTTGTTATACGAATGGTTCGTTTCGCACCTGCCAAAGTCTAGCACTTTCTGGAACATGAGGGATGGCCTTTACTGGTCACAGAAAATCATGTCTCTCACTCATACAGACATTGATTGGTGTAGTCCTGACAACGACGAAACCAAGATCATCTTCAGTTGCGGAAGTTTCCCCAACATACCCCTTATTGGAACTAAGGGAGGAATCAGTTACAATCCAGCTTTAGCCCGTCGTCAATACGGCTATCCCATGAAAAATATTCCAAGTAACATCCAATTGGAGGGTCTGTTCTTCAAGAACATCGACGATCATGGCAACATGCTGAAGAAGGAAATTGTCCAAGCCTGGCGTCTTGTTCACAGCAAAGGGAGAAGATTGTTAGGAAAACATCTTTGCATCTCCCTGGATCCTTACCTTCAATGGGTACGCGTCAGAGCATTCAAGCTCAGGATGCCATATCAACATCAAGAACCTATTCCCCTAAGGGAACCAATTTACCTTTTCTCCACCGATGTTGAAAAACTGCAAGCGGCATTAAACAAGGTATGCCAAGAAAGGAATGCTTGGAGGAACAAGTATCGAATTGTCAACACGGAAAATGTTGAGATTCATAACATCCTAAGAAGGAAGGATGAGTTACTTGAAGTACTCGATCGACAAGTGACACAAACGTCACTTTCTCATCATATCCCTCCTGCTTCCTGGATCATCGATCAGCTCACGTCAGAGAACGCTCAGCTCAAGAAACAGAAGAAGATGTTAGAACGTGAAGTCGGCTCATCATCAAAGTTTTAGAGTCCTTTCTCTCAGTTTCTCTGTATTTCCATTTTCAAAGTGTGTAAAAACGGCGTTTTCGCTTAATTAATAAAAGTTTGATGTTTCATAACGTAATTATGGTGTTTCCTTGAAAAATAATAACTTAATTGCATATCATACATCGCTTTAGTCGTACGCACTGACACGAGAATTGTCGCGGATCTAATAGTCACTTTCCTTTCTCCAGAAAGAGAGGAGGAGAAGGAGGTGAACCAAGACTTTCAAGCTGTCTCATCCATACAACACTCGTTCAAGTCGCAAGAAAAGAATGGAAGACTTTGAGCAAGAGAATGAAGAACTCAGAGAAGAGATTAATACTCTCAAAGGTACTGTTGAAAGGCTCAATAGTATGGTAGAAGCCCTGGTAGTTGCGCAGAATCGACCAACGCCAGAAGAACCACAAAGGACTGTGGTTTCCGAGATTGTTTCTACTCCTATTCCTCAGTATACCATGCCGCCTGATCGACCTTGGGGCATGCCGTATAACTTTACTCCAGAAGGGTACATACCTCCAGCTTCTGAAGCTCCAAAAGTCACCATGGATATGCGTCCACCGGAGGGTTACAAACCTCTGGAAATTGAAGTTCCAAGAGCAACGGCAATGGGTTTCGCACAACAGAATGCTGAGATTCCAAGATCTGCTGTCATGGCTTCTCCACAGCCCATTATGCATACTTTTCCCCCGCAGGGCGGACAAGTATATCATCACGCTCCAAGTGAGGATGCTGGCGTGTATGAAAGATTGGACGAGTTCCAAGAACAGTTTCTGCAAATGCAGAAGGAACTCAAGACTCTCCGAGGACAAGATCTATTTGGAAAGAATGCTGCAGACCTCTGTCTGGTTCCAAATGTTAAGATTCCTCACAAATTCAAAGTACCAGAATTCGAGAAGTACAAAGGGAATTCATGCCCACAAAGTCATCTTGTGATGTACGCTCGAAGAATGTCAACTCAGACTGATAATCAACAATTGCTCATTCATTATTTTCAAGACAGCCTGACTGGTGCTGCACTCAAATGGTACATGAACTTGGACAGTTCAGAGATTCGTACTTTTCGAGACCTCGGAGAGGCCTTCGTCAAACAGTATAAGTACAATCTGGATATGGCTCCCGACAGAGATCAACTCCGGGCCATGACTCAAAAGGATAGAGAAAGCTTCAAGGAATACGCTCAGAGATGGCGTGAAGTTGCTGCTCAAATTTGTCCACCACTTGAAGAGAAAGAAATGACAAAAATCTATCTCAAAACTTTGAGTCCATTTTACTACGGACGAATGGTTGCAAGTGCACCAAGTGACTTTACTGAGATGGTAAACATGGGTGTGCGTTTAGAAGAAGCAGTTCGAGAAGGACGCTTGAACAAAGAACCAGAATCTTCTGTTGGTCCAAGGAAGTATGGAAGTTCTTTCCAGAAGAAAAAGGATCAAGATGTCAGCAATGTCTTGCACAAAATCAAGAAGAAATTCCAACCTCAAGTTGCAACAATAACTCCGGTTGTTAACTCAGCGCCAGCTTATCAACCTCAGGTCTCGCAACAACAAATTCAACAAAGGTCGCAGCAACCTCAGCAGCAGGTTCGACCTCCAAATTACAACAATCGGGCTCCAAGGTATCCTGCCTTTGACCCCGTACCAATGCCGTATGCAGAATTGTTTCCAACATTACTGGCAAAAGGACTCATTCAGACAAGGAGTCCTCCAAATCCTACAAACAGTTCCTCACCATGGTATAAGGCTGACCAATCTTGTCCCTATCATCAGGGGGCACCAGGTCACAATATTGAGAACTGTTTCTCTTTCAAGATTGACGTCCAACGATTAGTGAAGAGCGGAATGCTATCCTTCAAAGATACTAATCCAAACGTCCAAGCAAATCCTTTGCCGCAGCACAAAGAAGCTTCAGTAAATCTGATAGATCAACACCCCAACGTCATTCAAATCTACGACATTCGTCAGATAGGGGAAAATCTTGTCAAGATGCACGCTAAACAAGCTGGGTACGGTCATGTACCACCTCACAACTACTTCACATGTGAAATTTGTCCAAAGAATAATCAAGGATGTGCCGTAGTTCAAGCTGCATTACAAGAACAAATGGACTTAGGATGGATTCAACATATCCGAGTCAGAACTGAACATGACATCAACATGGTTCAAGGATGTCCAGGAGAATACAAAATCTACAAAGTTGAAGACCTTGAAGGATCGGTAGTCAGGTTCCACAAAACTTTAAATGGACTTGCCTACTTTGGAACAGATTTCCACGCTTACAGTAGATGCAGAATCTGCCGAAGAGATTCACAAGGATGTTTACGTGTTCGCAACGACATTCAAAAGCTGATGGATGACAATACCATTACTGTTCTTGCCAACAGAGAAGATGATGAAGTCTTTACCGTATCTCCTCAAATTAATCAAGTTGAACCTATGCAAGTTAAGTATGATAGCAGGAAGACAGCAGTTGCACCGCTAGTCATCTACTTACCAGGTCCTGTACCGTATGAGTCCAGCAAGGCTATACCATACAAGTACAACGCTACATTCATTGAAAATGGTAAGGAAATACCATTACCGTCTGTTGTCAACATTGCTGATGTTAGTCGAGTCACCAGAAGTGGACGAGTCTTCAACAGAACAACAGAAAATGTGGAGAAACCTTCGGAGGAAGTACCACATAGGCAAGACAATCTTCCGACCAATGCTGTTCAAGCGAAAGAAAATGATGAGATCTTGAAGTTAATCCAGAGGAGTGAATACAACATTGTAGATCAATTACTACATACTCCGTCTAGGATTTCTGTTCTTTCCCTGCTATTGAGTTCTGAAGCTCATAGGGAAGCTCTACAGAAAGTTTTGGAACAAGCTTTCGTAGAACCAAGTGTTACTATAAGCCAATTCAACAACATCGTTGCCAACATCTCCGCCGGAACTAACCTAAGTTTCTGTGACGAAGATCTTCCTGAAGAAGGAGTGGACCACAATCTTCCACTTCACATCTCAGTTGGCTGCATGGGTGATACACTCACAGGAGTCCTAATAGACAATGGATCCTCTCTCAACGTCATGCCTAAATCAACATTATCAAGATTATCTTTCGAAGATTACCCTCTAAGAAAAAGTCATGTCATCGTCAAAGCATTTGATGGATCAAGAAAGTCAGTTTTCGGAGAAGTAGATCTTCCCATAACTATTGGACCTCAGACGTTCAAAATCACTTTCCAAGTTATGGATATTCCAGCACAATACAGTTGTTTGCTAGGTCGCCCATGGATTCATGAGGCTGGGGCAATTACTTCAACACTTCATCAGAAACTGAAGTTCATAAGAAATGACAAATTGGTAACCGTATGTGGAGAACGAGCTCTGATCGTCAGCAACCTGTCATCATTCTCCGACATAGAACCAAAAGAAGTTGTTGGAACTAAATTCCAAGCACTTTCCTTAGACAAAGGAAAGGAGAAAGCAGCGTCTATCTCTTCATACAAAGATGCAATCCAAGTTGTAAAGGATGGCACTACCAGTGGTTGGGGGCACATTAATATTCCTACCAACAACAAGAACAGAACAGGAATTGGATTCTTTCCGACATCATCAAAAGCTATCCCAGGGATTGAGGTAGTTCTCCCTATTCAAGAAACTTTCTGCAGTGGAGGTTTTCTTCAACCTGTTCAACAAACAGTCAATATCATCGATACGGAAAGCACCGATGAAGAGGAATGGTTATCCTATCTTAACAAAGCAGGATACATCTCCCTATCAGAATCTGAACCACTTTGCTGTTATCCAAATGAAGGATCTGAAAGTAAGACTCAACCAAGCAGTGATGAAGTTACTGACAGCTTCACCACCAGAAGTCATGGTTCATCAGAAGAAGTTCCTCCTATCCCCGAAGAGACTTGGGATACATTAGGAGAACCAAGCGGAAAATTCGACTACATGGTGAAATACTCCGCTCCTGAAAGTTCAAGAATCTCTCTTGAAGATATTGTTCCAACTGGATGGAACAGTGATTTTGAGTACCTCTCTCAGCCAAAAGAGATGTATAACCCTTGCTATTCATCATCATCGACTGGTGAAGTCATCATTGAGGATTATATCCCCAAGTCACCTTCCGAGGCTAAGGATCTAGAGTTCACATATCTAGTCAATGCCATCTTGGGAGAAGAGCAAGACCAAAATACAGAAGAGGATGATCTCGAAAGTGTCTCCGACAACGAGTCTCTCCATTCAGAAGATTGGAAGTTTCCTCAAAAGAAAGTTCGACATACTCCACTTGGAAATGGGTATGCTCACACCGCTCAGTCTGCTGAAGTAGAAGAAGATCGTCTGAGTGTTGCAAAGACAGTGGTTGGTAAATCAAGACCTACCACAGGCCAGCTTAAGCCTAAGGTTCCAGATTACTTAGTGCACAATGGGGTTCGCCACTACTGGACAGCTGTTGAAGTTTCAACTGTTGTTCGCACTCCTAAGTAGGAACTTTCACCGTTATTTTGTCCTCTCACCATAGCCCAGGGTGAAGAGATGTTTCATAGGGCTTTGCATTTTACTATTTCTTAGGAAAATGTCCCTCTTTGCTTCGCCCAAAGCAATAGAGTTTTGTTTTATAGGGTCTTTGTTTCAAGAAATGACTGTCCATAAATAAAAATGTCATTCTGTTCCTTCGTTTAGTTTTCCCTTTTCTTTTTTCGGAAATTGGTAATCCTAAAAAACACCCTTAAAAAACATCAAAATTTCATTAACTGCATACACCGAGTCTTCCCTCGTTGTCTAAATAAAACTTATCACACATATGCAGATTAATCATAAAATACCCCGTTGAAACGTGCGACCGTATGACTTCTCCAAGCTTTGAGTTTCCTGTATTCGAGGCAGAGGAAGAAGAAGACGAAGAAATATCAAAGGAAATTTCACGGTTACTTCAACAAAAGGAAGAGGCCATTCAGCCATACAATGAGCCTCTAGAGATCATTAACCTTGGTTCCGATGGAAACAGAAAAGAGGTTAAGATTGGAGCTTCGCTCAGTTCAGAGATCAGAGAGAGTTTGATACAGCTGCTCAAAGAATTCTCAGATGTCTTCGCTTGGTCTTATCAAGATATGCCAGGGTTGGATACCAGTATAGTGGAGCATCACTTGCCATTAAAAGCAGAATGCCCTCCGGTCAAGCAAAAATTAAGAAGAACTCATCCGGAGATGGCCATGAAAATCAAAGAGGAAGTTCAAAAGCAGATCAACGCAGGTTTCCTCGTCACTTCAGAATACCCTCAGTGGTTAGCTAACATTGTTCCCGTTCCTAAGAAAGACGGAAAAGTCCGCATGTGCGTCGACTACAGAGATTTGAACAAAGCTAGCCCTAAGGATGATTTTCCTTTACCACATATTGATATGTTGGTAGACAGTACAGCAAAATCCAAAGTTTTCTCATTCATGGACGGATTTTCAGGATACAACCAAATCAAAATGGCACCTGAAGACATGGAAAAAACAGCTTTCATCACCCCCTGGGGCACGTTCTGCTACCGTGTTATGCCTTTTGGACTAAAGAACGCAGGGGCAACTTATCAAAGGGCCATGACTACACTTTTCCACGACATGATGCATAAGGAAGTGGAAGTCTATGTGGACGACATGATTGCCAAATCAGAAAATGAAGAAGATCACATACAGAATCTGACAAAGTTATTTCAACGCTTACGGAAGTTTCAGCTTCGCCTGAACCCCAACAAGTGTACCTTTGGTGTCTACTCAGGAAAACTCCTTGGTTTCATTGTCAGCAAACGAGGAATTGAAGTAGATCCAGACAAAGTCAAGGCAATTCAAGAAATGCCTTCGCCCAGAACCGAGAAACAAGTTAGAGGATTTCTTGGACGTCTGAATTACATCTCGAGATTCATATATCTCATGACTGCAACTTGCGCTCCTATTTTCAAACTTCTACGGAAAAATCAAAGTTGCGTCTGGACAGACGATTGTCAGAAAGCGTTCGACAGCATTAAGGAATATCTGCTCGAACCACCCATCTTGTCTCCTCCAGTGGAAGGAAGACCTTTGATAATGTACTTAACCGTCTTAGAAGACTCCATGGGTTGTGTCCTTGGACAGCAAGACGAGACAAAAAGAAAAGAGCATGCCATTTACTACCTGAGCAAGAAATTCACTGACTGTGAATCCCGCTACTCCATGCTCGAGAAGACGTGTTGTGCTTTGGCCTGGGCTGCCAAGCGTCTCCGCCAGTACATGATTCGACATACTACTTGTTTGATCTCTCATATGGATCCAATCAAGTACATCTTTGAGAAGCCTGCTTTAACCGGGAGAATTGCCCGTTGGCAGATGTTGTTATCAGAATATGACATTGAGTATCACGCACAGAAAGCCGTGAAAGGAAGCATTCTAGCTGAGCACCTGGCTCACCACCCACTCAATGGTCATGAATCAACCAGTTTCGACTTTCCGGACGAGGACGTCATGTACCTCAAGATGAAAGATTACGACGAGCCACTACCAGACGAAGGACCTGAGATAGGATCCCAGTGGGGCTTAATCTTTGACGGAGCTGTCAATGCTTATGGACGAGGAATTGGGGCAATCATTGTTACACCTCAGGGTACCCATATTCCATTTACTGCCAGATTAACTTTCAAATGCACAAACAATGAGGCCGAATATGAAGCTTGCATCATGGGTCTCGAAGAAGCCATGGATCTAAGAATCAAACACTTGGATGTATATGGAGATTCTGCTTTGGTCATCAATCAAATCAAAGGAGAATGGGAAACACGCCAACCAGGGCTAATTCCTTACAAAGACTACGCGAGAAGATTGTTACCATTCTTCGACAGGGTAGATTTTCATCACATTCCTCGTGAAGAAAACAATTTGGCTGATGCATTAGCCACACTCTCTTCCATGATTAGGATAAATCATTGGAATGACATTCCTCGGATCGATGTTATGCGCCTGGATAGGCCCGCTCATGTTTTCACAGTAGAAGCAATCATCGACGACAAACCGTGGTACTACGACATCAAGAACTTTCTTCAAAAGCAAGAGTACCCTCTTGGGGCATCAAAGAAAGATAGAAAGACTTTGAGAAAGTTAGCTTGTAGATTCTTCTTGAATGAAGATGTTCTGTACAAGAGAAACTTCGACATGGTTCTGCTCAGATGCGTTGACAGAAAAGAAGCAGAAATACTCATGAGAGAAATACATGAAGGTTCCTTTGGTACTCACACCAATGGACATACCATGACAAGGAAAATACTGAGAGCAGGATATTATTGGCTGACGATGGAGTCAGATTGCTACCAGTACGCAAAGAAGTGTCACAAATGTCAGATCTACGCCGATAGAATTCATGTGCCACCATCTCTTCTCAACATACTCTCTTCCCCTTGGCCTTTCTCCATGTGGGGAATCGACATGATTGGAATGATCGAACCAAAAGCGTCCAACGGACATCGCTTCATCTTGGTAGCCATAGACTATTTCACCAAATGGGTTGAAGCAGCTTCATATGCAAACGTTACAAGACAAGTTGTCGTCAGGTTTATCAAGAATCACATCATCTGTCGCTACGGCATTCCTAGCAAGATAATCACTGACAATGGGTCAAATTTGAATAACAAAATGATGAAGGAGCTTTGTGAAGAATTCAAGATCGAACATCACAACTCATCTCCTTACAGACCAAAGATGAATGGAGCTGTAGAAGCAGCTAACAAAAACATCAAGAAAATCATTCAGAAGATGGTCATCACTTACAAAGATTGGCATGAAATGCTCCCGTATGCTCTTCACGGTTACCGTACATCAGTACGTACTTCGACTGGAGCAACTCCTTTCTCCCTTGTATATGGCATGGAGGCAGTCCTACCTATAGAGGTTGAGATTCCATCAATGAGAGTCTTGATGGAAGCAAAATTAACAGAAGCCGAGTGGTGTCAAAGCAGATTCGATGAATTGAACTTAATCGAAGAAAAGCGCATGACAGCTTTATGCCACGGACAGCTATATCAACAAAGAATGAAGAAAGCTTTCGACAAAAAGGTTCGACCTCGCACAATCAAAGAAGGCGACCTTGTACTCAAAAAGATTCAATCTTTTCTCACAGATTCGAGAGGGAAATGGACTCCCAATTATGACGGCCCCTACGTGGTCAAGAGAGCTTTCTCAGGAGGAGCCTTAATACTCACGACTATGGATGGAGAAGAATTCACCCGTCCTGTGAACGTCGACGCAGTCAAGAAATACTTCGCCTAAATAAACAAAAGAACAGCTCGCTAAGTTGAAAACTCGCAAAGAGCGGCTTAGGCAAAAAAGAGCGTCTCGGTGAATCGAAAACCCGAAAGGGCGATTCAGGCAAAAATTAGAGACATAAAAAAATAATAATCAATCCCGGTAAACTTAAAACCCGAAAGGGGTAGTTTACGCAAAAGTTAGGGATATATGGCAAGTAACTGTGTTCAGGACAAACTTGATCATTCAAAATCCATAGCGGAGTGTTCATCAGCAGTAGGTCATCTTCTACGAAGCACGAATACAGCGCAACTCGGAGTGGAAGGGAGAGATAACGGTCGTCACGTTTCATCGTAGCCCTTTTCCCGAAAATTACCAATTTCCAACTTTGTAAATACTCCATGGAATCAAGCATTTGGCTGATTACCATTCCATATATAATAATTTGGGCCTTGTGCTTTTCCTTTGCAATCTAGTCTTATTCAGTTTCTTGGAATGCATTTTAAATTTGAACAGTCATTTTCTTGAAACAAATGTTTTCATAAAATAAAAATGAATTTACTTGCAAAAATAAAGGTGAAATTTCTTTCTGAGGTTTACAAACAGTAGGAAGAATGCAAACAGTTGCTCCGAGAACGGTTGAGACTCCGGGAACCAGGATTTCCCCATGAGGTCGCTTTGCGAACATCTCCCGATGACGGATCTTCACTTCAATTCATATTACTCACTTCGGACAGCGGACAACTGATAACCAGGTATTCCCAACAGAGTTCGAACTACAAGAAGAGGACATCTTCTGATCCACAAGAATTCAAGTCGTATCATAGGATTTTACATCTGCGACAATTCTATTCACCTTCACTTTACATTTTATCATTGTCATAATATTCATGCATACATTACATCATAACTGCATAGTCAAGTCAGGCTTTGATCCTGTGAATGCCTAAGTCATTAAGGCATGAACTCAAGTTTCCCCTGCAAGCCCCGGAGAAACTTTTTCCTTCAAGACAACAGATCCATACAGAGAGGATTCCCCAAGCAAGTCAACAAATGGTAGTCTCCCTCAAAGAGATAGTTTGTTCACTTTTGGAATTCCTCAGCCGAGAATCTCCTGCAGAGCGACATTCGACAGTCTTCTTCAGATAAGATAGTCTGCTTCACATTCCGGAATTCCCTAGAGGTTTGGTATTTCCCCAGCAGGGTCAAGAGGTTCCACTTCTTGTCAGAGGAAAATCCAGAATCTCCCAGCAGATCGACAAATGATTCCCCAGCGGAGTCAGCGAATGATAGTCTTCATCCAGAAGATAGTTCAGATTCCCCAACAAAGTCAGCAAATAGCAGTCTCTTTCAGCAGAAGACAGTTTGCTCACTTTCTTTCATAACAGGGTCGACAAATGGCAGTCTCTCCCAGTAGAAGACAGTTTGTTTCCCCAGCAGTCAGCAAATGGCAGTCTCTTTCAGCAGAAGACAGTTTGCTCACTTTCTCACAGCAGGGTCTACAAATGGCAGTCTCTCCCAGTAGAAGACAGTTTGTTCCCCTAGCAATTGGCAAATGGCAGCCTTTCCCCCAAGGAAAGACAGTTTGTCTGTTAAATACTCAAGAGATCGACAAATGGCAGTTTTTTCAAACAGTTTGTCTGTTTCTGGGATGTTTAATTCCCCACAGAGTCGATGAATGGCAGTTTTCCTCTTAGGGAAACAGTTTGTTGATTCCCCAGGCACCAGTCGACGAATGGCAGTTTTCACCCCGAAAACAGTTCGTCCGCCTTCAAACAAAGTCATTAGCCCCTCAAAAGATCATGAGGCCATATGACATTCTTTCAAAGACGTCAAGTCAAAAGGGAAGATGGTGAAGTTTCTTTACTACCATCAAATGGCATCTTATCTCCAAGCGCTGATAAGAAGTTTGATGAGGAAACAAACCCTTGAAGTTTCTTTACTACCATCAAATGGCGTCTCGCCTCCAAGCGCTGGTGAGAAGTTTGATGAGGAAACAAACCTTTGGAGATTTTCTCTTTATCTGAGATATTGTCCAAACGCAACTAAGACCCGTTTCGAGATTTGGACATCCGAAACAAGGAGAGGTTGTTTACCTTTTTCTAAGTATCAGCACTTAGTTAAAGAAGATGGATTGCGCATCCTACATTGCCATCCATTCACCAGAATCCACATCAAGTACTTCTGCAGGAGTTTGTCTCATCATCCCCCGCCAAGCGCGACAACGGGATCAAATCATGCAAAGACTATGTCAGTTACAACATCTCAGGAGCGCCCAAAATTCGGGCATTCTTTGATATTTAAGTCTCTTTTACGCAGAAGAGATCGAGATATCAATCTCTCTCCCTCCAGATAAAAGAAACTTAAATAGGGGCATCTGTCATACCCTAATTTTTGACCCCCCTGAGATGGCATATCTTTAGGATTTTTCATCAGGTCAAGACAAGTTCCCAGAGCAGTCACTTCTCCATCTGGCATTCAATCGAGGATGCTCAAAGACAAAAAAGCTCAGGCAAAGGATCAATCAATACAAGGATTAGTCCCTAATACAATCATGGGGCTCAAGGACTTCATTTTTCTCATCTATGATTGATTAGACATCCAGTCATCTGAGTACAGGTTTACTCAGGTCACCAGACTAGGGTTTTGAGCCTATCAAGGACTAAAATCAGGGATCACTTTTGGGAAACCCTAAAAAGCCCCAGGGAACCATTCAAAGACATCAATCATCTTCAAATAACTCATATGACAAGATCCACTGGACATTACATCTCAGTTCAAAGCCTACAGTCATTATTTTCACATGGTCGACAAATTAGGGTTTTGACCTAATTCACCAAGATGGTTGACTTTTGATCAGGGCATGAATCCAAAACTCAATACATGATTCAAGAATCTCCATTACCTCAATATAATCCATTTACATCATTCATTTGAGGATAAGATCTTGTTTCTACACAAAAGTCCAAAAATTCACTTTGTCAGGAAAAAGTCAACTGTGAAGGATCATCATTGACTTTTAAGGTTTTTGGTCAAAAAATGACTTTCAAAGATCAATATCATCAATATATGGGTATTAAAGTCATTTGACCAAAGAAATTCAAAGAAATTCATCAAGGAGCAAAAAGTCGGGAATTAGGGTTTTTGAAGGCATGGTGAGAACTCAAAATTTCACCTACACAACTCAAAAAAACTTCCAACATGAAAGTTGTAGATCTTGCAAAATAAAACAACATCTTACAAAGGAACTTTTTTCAAAAGATCAACCATTTATGAAGTTTTGGAAATTTTGAAGTTTAGGTCATAAACACTTAGAAATTTTTCTAAGTGTTTTAACCTAGTTTTCATCCAACTTTGGGCTCATTTTTCACAAATTTCCCAAATGATTCTGAAGAAGACATAAACTAATGATTTAAAGTAGATGTTTAGGGCTTTCCAAATTGTGTTCAACCTTCTCCAAATTCAATTTGAGCTAGGAGTTATGCTTGTTCAAAGTTGGCCTCATGAAGTGAAATTATAGGTCATGGACACTTTTGGACTTTGCAAATTTTGTGCAAATAACCTCTCTTATGGATGCTACACGACCCATAACACATCTGAAAACATGCCATGCATTCATTTTCAC
The DNA here is from genome assembly GCF_029867415.1 of Vicia villosa. Classification (NCBI taxonomy): domain Eukaryota; kingdom Viridiplantae; phylum Streptophyta; class Magnoliopsida; order Fabales; family Fabaceae; genus Vicia; species Vicia villosa. The sequence continues at coordinate 121,542,130 of NC_081183.1, forward strand.
CATGCCATAAGAATTGAAGAAGATTCTAAAAACAAGAACATGTGATTATGTAATGATTACATTTGTGAATTTATGGCAAATTGATGAATCACCCAAGGAATCTTCTCACCAACCAATTAGAGCTCATTTCTGGCTCAGAATTGTCCCCTAAGATCAAGCAAAATCGAGGGCTAGGGGATTGATCAAATGGAATCAAAATTCTCATCATTGCATAAGAGATATTTGCAAATTTCCTTCATGGCTAAGAAAGCAAATCAACTTCACTAAGGAAGCTCACACTCTCACTCAGTACTGAACCAATTGCCTATAAATAGAGGCCTCATTCTCATTCAAAAAAGACACCAAAGCAACCATATTCCTTGCTTTCTCTTTCTCTCCTCTTGTTCATTGTTTTTCAAAGTTCTTTGGCAAGAAGAATCGATTTCTTCAAACCAAAGCTTATCTTTGGGAAGTGAGCATTCTAACATCTCAAGGGAGGTCATTTGAGGTGATCCAAGCACCTGGATCACTTCTGTAGGTGGAGGAACACCATTATTGCTCTCACTTTGGAGCATTTGCAGTTGGAGGTCCATGGAGTGATTCAGAAGGTTTCAAGGCAAGCCAATCATCCAGACACACTCCTCAGGTCATAGTGAAGCTAACCAGATGGCTGCAGCTCATCTGTAACTCAGGATTCAACAACCTCCATGTCCACTTGAAGCTCAAATCGAGGGAGGTCCATAGAACAATTCAGAAGGATTCAGGCTACAATAAGCATCCAGTTAGCATCATTGAGTCTCAGGGAAGCTATTGAGATCATTCATTCAAGCCCAGGTGCTCTCAATCATCCTCACGACCTCCATTTTCAGAGGTAAGTTTCTGAACTTCACCTCTCTAATTTAAGTACTCTTTGTGAAATAGCTCGATTCTATCTTGCTCAGCATCATCAGAGGATTGAAAACCCTCTATCATCATCCATTTATCTTTCAGTATAGTCATTTAATTTGATTTTGAAATTTTAGGGTTCTTCACGATTTCTGGTAAATTAGTTAGATGTAGTTAATGATAGTTCATGTTAGTTACATATTTAGAATCGTGAGTGAAATTAGAGCAAGTTTCGTGTTTACATCATGGCAAATGATTGAGAAATGAGTGAGTTCAGAAATTCAAATTCATGGAGCTTGAGGTTGAAGACGAAGATGGTGGTGGCGCGCAAATTTGAATTCTCAGGGGAGAGTTTATTTTATTTTGAGTGGTATGCGTTTTATTAATGACTAAACAACTTGCCCCAGTGGCCACACATGCGCTCTTAGACTCCTCATGCCCAAAGTCTGGGGTTCGAATCCCCCTCGCCCCAGACTTTTTGTTTCTTTTATTTTTTTTTCATGGTTTTACTACTTGTTTGAAAATATAATGAATTGAAGGCAAGTTACTAACACTGAGCGCGCGCTGGCCCAGTGGTTTGGTTTTGGGTATGTGACCTAAAGGGCGTGAGTTCAACCCCTCTAGGTGACAAAATCATATTTTTTATCACTTTTCACACTAAATTTCTTCACAACTTCACACAATTATTTAACCTATCAAATTAAATCATTTTCACTTCATTTTTCACACACTTTTTATTTAACATATCTATTTTGTGAATAATCAAAAAAAATCATAAAAATATTATTTATTTCATATATTTTAATTAGGTTTAAAATAGTATGTTTTTAAGTGTTTTCTTAAATACTTTAAATATATATATTCACTTTGATTTAACCTAATCATTTTATAAATAATTTTATGATAAAACCCTAATTGTTTAGGTCTTAACTAAGTAAAAATCTTTATTTTTACTTTAATTAAGTTGACTTTTGTCAAATCTCAAAACTATTTTCAATCTCTGATAAAATCAAATGATTAGGGTTTCCAAACAACGAAACCTCATATCATTCCAAATCATTTTCAAATTTCTGCTATAACCAGTACTGTAAAGTACTGGGCCTCTAATAGAGTGTAAGTCCCAAAAACCTTCTCTTCTTAGCTTGTTTTCAAAACTGTATTTTCAAAATCTTCTTTATGTTTTCAAAACATTCCTCTGGTATTTGAAGGGCATTATTCCCGGTGAAACTCTTCAGATACCTATGTGACCTTTGTCCATCTTCACTTCTTCTGTTTTCAAAAACCATTAACTGTTTATCATAAATATTCAACTGTTATCAACAAAACAACAAAAATATTGTTGAGGCTCTGTACATACTTCTTCAATGGCCTCCACTCCATCCAGGTTAGGCTTTACAAGCTTTCAATTTACAGTCTTTGTTTAAATTACTGTCAAATATAAACTGTGCATATATTAGTTTAGAACTACGTTTGAGTGTAAACCCTAGGACAGTTAAACTATATATATATTATAGGAATATGGCCTAGGATTGAGAATGTCTTCCCGGTGAAGGCTCTTTCCTAATTAGAGATCTGTAGTTCAAACCCCCAAGATGAATTATTCCCGGTGAAACATCTTGGCAAAAACCTTAGAATCCAAAAATAAATAGGACACATCCACCCAAAGAGGAATTATTCCCGGTGAAACCTCTTACCCATTTGCTTAAAGCCAAAATAAGTTCAAAAACTACATAGCTTTCTCTTGTGCTATAACAAGGACCCTCGATTAGCCTCCTCTTGGGCTTTGTACAAGGACCCACAGGCTTCTTAAAAGCATTTCCAGCTTCCTCTTGAGCTTGTATACAAGGACCCATCAGGTTTCTTATAAACATAGGAACAGGTCTTTAGTCACCTTTTAGCCTACCTTGGTGAGTTTCTTCCAATTTAAACCAGACTTTTAAACAAGCTAAGTTTGTCTCAATTTCACATTGAGTACATTTTTGGAATGAGAGACATGGACAGTCTCTGTCACCCTTATCTTCATCAATCTTCCTTAGTAAAGTCTAGGATCTATGTTTTGGTCATCCTCAGCATTGAGTCAGCCTTCATCTTGGGCTTTAAACAAGAAGTCTCACTAGATAATCTTTCTGCCAATCCTTTCATCCCTAAATAATTAATGGAGTGCTACCCAAATCAATCACTTTGTCAAAACCCCTGGAAAGGGTTAGCCTCCAACATAAATCACTTTGTCAAAACCCCTGGAAAGGGTTAGCCTCCAAAGTCAATTAATAAAAAGTCAAAAAATAAAGATTCATTTCTCTTAGGAGATAATTTCCCCAAAAGAGTCAAAACCCCTGGAAAGGGTCAGCCTCCAAAAACATGATAAAAGTCAGTCTTTTAATAGACAAATTCACCAGCTGAGTCAAAATCCCTGGAAAGGGTTAGCTTCCAAAGAAAAACAGTCTTTTTAATCTCCAGTAGAGTTAAAACCAACAAAAACAGTTAGCCTCAACCTTGGGCTTCATACAAGGCACCAAACAATAAAACTCCCCTGTCAAGAGTCAGCCTCAACCTTGGGCATTGTACAAGGCAGATAATAGAGTCTCCCCAGTGAGTTCTTCATCATTCAGTAGCCTCAACCTTGGGCTTTGTACAAGGCAGATAAACCATACTTTCATGTGTCAAAGATTCCTAACACTTAGGATCTTTCCCCATATAGTCATCCATACTCAATTCATTTATTTAAGAGTCCGCCACAACCTTGGGCTTTGTACAAGGCAGAAAATAATGTTTTTCATAGCTAGAGTCAGCCACAACCTTGGGCTTTGTACAAGGCACATAAATAGAGTCTCCCTCAGTAGAGTCAGCCTCAATTCTGGGCTTTGTACAGAACACCAAATAAAATCCATCAAATAAACATTCTCCAAATAGAGTCAGCCTCAATTCTGGGCTTTGTACAGAACACAAAAATACCCTGTAATTAATCCCCAATGGAGTCATCTCCCAGAGTCAATAATATCAATTAATCAATCAAAAAGCCTCAAGCTTGGGCCTCATACAAGCCAGCTAAAGTCAAATCTTTTATACAGTGGATAGACATAGCTTATCTCTATAGAGAGATATTTTTACTACTCTACCACATTCAAACAAACAAACATTTCAATTTCAATTTCAATCAAAGTCTCCCATTTAGGACTCTGAAAGACATGCTCTGGCACATCCCCAGACTTGTACACTTTCCCTAATTTGGACGAGCAACTTTCTTTCATTTAAGAGGCATCTGACTGGCATACTTGCACACACACAAGTAAGGTCCCCCTCTTGAATGAAATGAATCCAGTTATTCTGTCACTCTTTCAAAATGTTTGTGGTAGAATAGTACAAATACCTCTCTGTAAAGATGATTTCATGTCTCTTTACTGTAAACAGAGATTTAATTCCAAGCTTCAACCTTGAGCTTCAAGCAAGGCACCAAAAACAATCAATTTCCCTAGTTAGTTCCCCGAACTACATTAAGCTCTGACTTCCACTAGGGATATGTAGGCATGAGGTTCACAAGGAATCTCAGCGAGCTAATAAAATACCAAAAATAGTCAGTCTGTCTGTCTGTCTGTCTTTTCAAATCAATTCAATTCCTTCTCCTAACACAAAGGAGAAACTTTCCCAATCATTAGCAGCAAACACAATCACAAATGACACAGAGAAGGTTCCTGTAGAGTACTACAGATATGTAGGGTGTTTAAACACTTCCCTATGTATAACCGACCTCCCGGACTCCAGAATTTCTAGTCTAGGTGAAATCCCCACACTTAGCAAACTCCTAGGGTTTAGTTGAGATCTTTTTTCCCCTTTCCTACTCGTAGGACAAATAAGAAAGTTCGTGTGATATCGTAGGAAGAACTGAAATAAAATTCATCCCACCACGGGCGCATTCTCCTTCCAAATTTCGCGTGAAGGGTTTAGCGTGCCGTCCTCCCAAGTGAAACGGGGAGGTAAAAGAAAACGACCACCACACCGACCTCCCATTGAAATGCTTTTTTGTAGTACCTGAGGATGTAGCCACTTGAATCTTACCACTTCGAATGCCATTCTCGACACGTTCCCCAATCAGTATGAGTTCAGTGAATCCAGATGATGAACTTCCCAGTAAATGACTATAGAAAGGGCCAGTCAATGTATTCATAAACATATCTACCAGCTCTCTATCAGTCAAGGAAGGTTTGACTCTTCCAGCTAGATCTCTCCATTTTTGAGCATATTCTTTGAAACTTTCATTAGAGCCCATAGACATGCTTTGTAATTGCATGCGAGTTGGTGCGAGGTCGGAATTGTATCGATATTGTTGGTAGAAGGCACCCATCAAATCCTCCCAGGTACTGATGTTAGCACTTTCCAATTGATAGTACCATTCGAGTTGATTTCCAGATAAGCTTTCTTGAAAGAAATGGATCCAGAGCCTCTTATCAGCAGTGTGAGGCTGAATCTTCCTTACATAAGACCTCAAGTGTAGTTTAGGACAAGAGACTCCATCATACTTAGCAAAGGCGGGAGTTTTGAATTTTGGAGGAATAACGACCCCAGGAACAAGTCCAAGCTCTTCAAAATCCAGCCCAGGTATCTTCTGAATTTCCACGCTTCTCAGGCGCTCTTCTAACATCTTGTATTTGTCATCGGGATGTTCATCCTCATGGTAATAGTCCTCTTCTTCTTCAGAGAGTTTGGCAGAATCGTGGTTACTTTTTGCATCGGTTTTGATACTAGCATCATCGTCTTGCTCATCCTCATCACTGTCTTCGGAGGCTTCAGCATCCCTGAGTTGCAAGATCGGTCTAAGCTTTTTCACCTGAGTCTTCTTACCCTTCTTTTTCTTCTTTTTAGTCAGCATGGCTTTCAGCTCTTCTTGCCCCTTGGACAAATTCAGAATCAAGGCTTGGAACTCAGTGTTTTGAGCTTGGAGATCCTTAACTGATTGTTCGAGATTCATGATGCTGAAATAAACAGCGAGGAAGGATGAGAAATCCATCATAGGAAACCTGTTATGCGATGTTATGAATGCAAATGAAATGTTTTCAAGGATCTTTAGGAATCTAGTTAGCAGCATTAGAAAATGAGTTGGTCACGTCTTTGTTTGAAGGATTCTAAATTTTGTCTTTGAACGTCCTTCTTTGAGAATCAAGCTCACCATATCGAGTGGGTCATCGCCTCTGATTCGGGATACTTCTGAATTTGAAAATGCATGGCTAGAGGAAAATAAATCCTCTTGCCCCTTGATTGGTACTGTGTCTTTGAATTGGAAGGTATGTGGCCAGAGGAAAATAAATCCTCTTGCCCCTTGATAGGAATTCAGTCTTTGACAAAGGCACCTGAAATTGTGCGCCCTAAATTCCTAAGATCCTTGAAAGGGTTAGTTGATCATGTTATGCTTATGATGTCATGATGTCATGATGTTATGCGAATGTAGTTCATTAGTCATAGTGTGAGATAGTAAGGACAAACAAGTCCTTTCAACAGAACCTGCGAGAAAATGAAGGTTAGTAGCAAACACAAACAAGTGACACAAGTTAGGCAAGTCACATAAGTCACACAATTTTGCCTTATGGTTAGGCTTGCACGTGGTTCACAGGTACGTACCCTCCCCCTGAAGTTTAGTTGGTTCAACCTGTCCTATATAAAGATCGGGTTCTAGGGAGCTCATATCATTGACCTTTCTCGAAGGCGCTTATCTTAGTTTGGCAATCGAATCACCAACCGAGAAGGTCCTGAAAGTCCAGTCCATATGAGTGTAGCTTCGAGTATCAACCAACTTCAGTCGGAACCAAAGCCAGCCATCTCGCTACTTTCTAATAGGCCAAGGTCAAGTTCGACTAAGGTTCTAAGGGCGAATTAGTGCTTAATGACACCACGCGGCAGCCAAGCATTTCCTCAGGTCGGATCCCAAGGAACACCAGGACAAACCAATGTGTCACACTAACGATGGCCATCAGGTCAACCACATCAGTATACGCTGTGCAGTCTCATTGATCTCATGCCATTTACCTAAGGTACTCAGATCCGGGTTAGGATCTTTCACACAGCAGAATACCCAAAACAGCCCTGCAAAAGTAAAGCAAACAAAGCAAACAATAGAAAACATTTAAGTGATTCCTAAACTTTAAAGGTAACCCCTCTTTTATCGAAATTTATCCCCAGCAGAGTCGCCAGTTCTGTAATACGGTGAACTGACTTTTTATCGATCGAAATGTCGCGGTAAGCAAGAGTCGCCACCGACTTTTATTTTATCCAAACAAATTCGGAAAGGCAAAAAGAAACAGAAAAAAACCTTTTTAAAGAAATCTAAGTTCGGGGGGTAATTTATGCAAAGGGAAGGTGTAAGGCACCCTTTGCATCCATGGTTTTCCATGGGCTCTTAATTGCTTTGCTTGCTCGTTTGTTTTTTTTAAAAAGGTAGATGAAAGAAAAAAGTGGACTTTAGCTCGTAAATGAGCGTAGCCAGTTTTCGAAGAATTGTGAGAAAGAATATTAAAGATGAGCATTGCAAGGCAGTTAGGGGCAATTACCTTAAACTCAGATGATAGGTCTCTTTTTAGCCTTTCAGAATGAAAGGGTCTATCCTTGCCATAAGAGGGCAGGAAGCCTTTCGTTTGGAGGTTGAAGGGTCGTCGAAGCATCCTTTGCCATGAGACTGTCCCATGCCATAGAAGGGCAGGTAGTCTAAGGCAAGAATCAGAATAAGCCATTTTCGTTAGGCAACCAGAAGATACCTCAGCCTTTTTCCGTAGGCAACTTCCGAGGGTCGAGGTCATTTGTGTATCGAAGGCAGCATCATTTAGGGTCGTGACCTTTTTATCGAGGCAACATGGCTGAGGTATCCTCGTATTCGAGGGACTTGGCTTATTCTGCAAAAAAAACACAAGGCAACAGGCAACAAGGCAACAGAGAGGTTACCCAAAAGCGTGCGTGTGTGCACCAATCACGTGATTATATTCAATTATATTATCTTGTAAATTAGTGAGGCTAATTCAATTTAATGGTTGTCACTCCCTATTTTACTAACCACGCAGATAATATAAGGCAAGAAACAGTAATATGGGGGAGGGAAATTGTAACCAGCGGATCCCTTAATAGGGTTTGACACAAGTAATAATTAAACAGAAAAATAAAAGGTTAGGGTTTAGGGTTACCAAACTCGTGGCTTTGGCAATTTGACAAACCCTGGAAAAGGCAAACAAAAATAGGGTGAGTGTATGGCTAATTCAAAGGCGAACGGGATTGACCCTAAAATAAAGAATAAATAAATATATATAAAAATAATTAAATAGGTAAGGGTACTTAGCTCGGATTTGATCTGATATGGTTGATAGGACGCTTTAAGGTTAACCCTGAAAAGAGGCAAGGCGGAGGCAGAAAAATTGAGTGTAGGCAATGTTTATTTAAAAAGAGAAACCCTAAAAACAGGAAATAAAATAAATTTTCAATTTTTAGCGTCGAGTACTTAGCTTCGGTTCTTGATCAGGCGCGTAGTCGGAAGACACTTGAAGGATAACCCTGAAAAGGCATAGAAAAAGAAATATTTAGTGTATGGAATGATCTTCGTAAACCCTGATTAGGGCACAAGTTAACTATGATTAATAGAATAAATAACATTGATTAAATCGGCAAAATAAGGTTCTCGATTAAATTGTCTAATCCTAATGGGCATTTTTAACTAATAAAAACATTGATAACGAATTAAACAATTAAACAATTAAATTAATTTAACCATTTAATTAAAATAAATATTTATAAAATAAATTATTTAAAAAAAGGAATTTAGTAGATGTTCTTCTTTAAAAAGAGTGTTTAAAAGACATTTTATTAAATAAAATAAACTAAACAACATATAAAACATAAATATTGAAGAAAAATAAATAAATAAAATTAGGGAACTTAGCTGGTGATTAGGTGTGATGCATCCTTGAGGTCTATGGCACACTAGCAGCCTCCCGTGCGTTGGATGAGTTTCAGTGATAATCTGAAGGGTGGCACTTGCAGGTGCGTGTTGGTTTCGATGAGGGTGCAAACGCTGGATATGTTAGCAAGTCAGAACATCAAAATTACCAAAATTATAGCGTGGAGGGTAGGGTTCGAACCCAGGCCCTCACGCTGAATATCCCTTTGCCTTTACCAGTTGAGCTACGCGCTTACGTTGTTACACAATGGAAACAGAATTATAATAAACAAAGTAATATTTCAAACTCAAGCAAAACGCGCGCTGGCTTGAGTTATCTTCTTCCTCGCGACTCACAGATGCAGCAACGATTTAGCTTCGTGGCAATAGACCTGCAAACCTCAAACTCGACATGGAAGCCGGATAAATAGAAAACAGGAACCCAGATCAAACAAGCATAACCTACTGAACACGAAAACGGGGTCGATTTGGACTAATTTACTCTATAATAGCATGGCCCCAATTCAAAACCTCAAAACCCTAACAATGTTAGATTGTGTTTCCTGCAACTGAAACTTAATCAAACAATCCAGATAGCATTGTAACACCATTATAAACATGAATATAGGTTCAAAACATATTAGGGATGCATGAATCATGAGAATTGAACTTGGCTAAAAGTGAACAAACCGTAACGAACTGGGCACGATTCTGAGGGCTCTGGCTCTTGAGAACAATTGGAGATCCTTCAGTGATATCTTGGGAATGTATCGGAATGCCTTGGATCACTTGAATTGCGCTACAATTTTGACTGCAACCTCACTTTTTCTCACGGTTTAGTGAAATTTGATGAAGCCAATCCTTGCCTCCGAATCCTTCTTTTTCTGCATCTGAATATATTCCTCTCTTTATAGAGGATCCATTAGGTTAACATTTTTAGAAGGAATTTGATTGATTCTTATGATTGAAATTTGATTTGGATATGATTGAATTTGATTATCCAATCTTCCTAAATTGGTTCAATTCCATTCTTAATATCTTCTCCACGTTTTGACTGATCCTGAAATAGGTGTGAATTGATTGAGAACAAATATATGGTCTTTTAATTACCAATTTATGATTTATTTGATTCAATTTGTATTTAAATAAATAAATTCAAGATTATATAATAATAAAAATCATAAAATAGATAGAAAAAGGTTTATGTGCTTCTCAATTTCTATTTGCACCTAAAAACTAAAAGAAATAGAATAATATGTAAATATAATAAAAATGATTTGTTAATTTTAATTAAAATTCAACTTAAATTTAAATTGAATTAAAATTATAATTGTAAGCCTAAAAAGGGGTTAGTGAACCAAAAATATTGCTAAATCGTAAAAACGACCAAAATACGCAAAGATGAACGTATTTTTAAAAAATTGCAAAATTGAGTTATTTTGCAGATGATATGCAAAAGCATACACTTAAAAAAGAATCTGGAGGGCAAATTTTGGGGTATGACAACAGTCATGGAGGAACTTCTATCTCCTATCACCAGAAAGGATCTAAAGATGAAGAAGGAGGATGTAGTTATCAGAATATGCATCAAATCATGACTAAGAGGCTTCTACGTTTTACTGCAACCACATCAGATATAGCTTTAGAAATTGGTGATTGTATCAGAAGTCAAGAAGCACTCACATCGAACCACCTCAGTCAAGCAGAAGGAGTTCTGGAGTCATAATTGGGCACAAGCAAAGCTCTATATTCCTATGATTCGGACTGTATCTCGGTAGAATGCTGTGATTAGACTAAAACTTATGAAGAAGTTTATATCCTAGAAATTAATGTCTCTTGGTCCTGTGACAAGCAGAATTGCGTCGTTCTGCCTGAGGGTGAAAATGACGGTGTTCAACTAATGGCGCCTAACGATAATTCTTCTCTAAATGTTATGACATCATCATGTGACAACTCTAATGCCTCAATATTTACAAGGATTCTAGTCATCTCAACATAAATACTGAGGAAATAAGGACTGTGACTCTAGAGTATAGGGATACTGAAAGAAAGCTTGCTATTAGTCTCTCAAAAGGATTGAACAATACTCATCTCAAGAAAAATCTTGGGATAGGTATTCATGAAGAGTTATAGCAATCACTTTAAGAGTGGCATATGCATGTGGAAGAGCTAAAGATAATGGAGCTTCTACTGTGGTTGCTGGTGCATGACTGCTGGTCATATGATTTTATGTTGCTTTGCACTTTGATTTTGTTTATTTTAGTTTATGATTTTGTAGGGGTTAAATGCCTAGGATATTCTCTTTAGTTTTCTTACCTGATGAAAAAAACAAAAAAAATGTTGAACAGGTACCTTGCTTAGGTCTACTACCTTTGTCACTTTGTGGCTAAAAAAGGGGAGTACAAGTTGAGTATACAAGAGGTGCTTGTGTTGAGGGGGAGAGTTCTCGGGTCTCTCTTTGTGGTGTGTGTGTGTGTGTGTGTTGGTTTTGAGGGGGAGCTAATCAGAAGAATCATTATGCTGTGCTAACCCCGGCTAGTTGAAATGTTTTTCCGCTGCTGTATTTCTGATGACAGGTTTATTTGGTTGTTTTAGCCAAAATGTGCCAAAGGGCAAGATTGTAGTTTCTCTAAGGTTGGCATGAATTTTGGTAAAACATACTTAGTAAGAACAGGTTGAAAGAAACGCAAGATTCCTAACGTTCAGACATCAACATGTCAAATTAGATGTCACAACATGTCTGGTATGACATTGTGACTGCAGAAGCTGATCTGTCAAGTGAATCAGGCGTTTTTATTGCTACAGGAATCTCGTGTTTCAGCTACAGAATATTCAGGAATAATTAATTAGCTGATGTGTTATCCAAGATTGATTCAATCAAGAGATTTCCACACTTTCTATAATTGGAGACAATATAGGAAACTTTGGATTGAAGACCTATTTTCTTAGAGAACAAGTAGCAGTTATGTATTTTTTTTATTTTTTATTTTTTTGTAATAATGTGGATGTCCAAATTTGTTGGAGATGGGAGTTGAACCCAACTCCTGCACTTCAAGGTGCAGCGCCTAGCCACTAGGCTAGAAGTTCTAAGTTCTTATATGTTTGCATTTAATGATTGTTATAGTATCCAACTAATTATTTGCATTTAATTAATAATTATATACAACTAATTATATACTATTTACTGTAACTTTTTTAATATATATTTTATATACTATTTACTATAGATTTTTTAATACTATGTTTTATATACTATATTTTATATGTTTTATATAATATATTTTACCGTAGCTTCTTTAATATATATATATATATATATATATATATATATATACACTAATTTACATATTTACGTTTTATATATATGCTTTAATAAATAATAATATACTGCATACTAATTTACATATTTTTTAATATTATGCTTTAATAAATAATAATATACTATTTAATATTATGCTTTTAATGTATGCTGCATCTAGTATAAAATATTAAAATATATATATAAATTAATTTAAACTATGAGTATTAATTAGTATATAGTATTGGAATTGTAATTGTAAATATATATATATATATATATACTTGATGCAATATTGGAATTGTAAATAATATCAGTCAGTATTATTTCAGTATATATTATACCATGCAGTATTGGAATTGTAAATAATACCATTCAGTAAATAATACCATGCAGTATTGTTTTAATGTAAATATATATATATATATATATATATATATATATATATATATATATATATATATATATATATATATATATATATATACACTATTGGAATTGTAAATAAAAATGAAGTATGCTATTAATACGATTCAAAGTATTTATTGAACAAAACAAACCGCTTAGCTTAGTGGTTAGGCGCTTGGACTTTCTAATGGAAAGGAGTGGGTTTAACTCCTACTTCTAACAAGTTTTGGTTATTTAAAATATTTTGACATATCAACCAAAAATTAATATAATATAAATTGCCAACGTGGCACTATAAATAATAATAAATTAAAATAAAAAGCCACATGGGCCATCCACAGCATTAGAAAAAAATAAAAAAAATACATGTCACGTCAGCTTTTTTGCTGACTGGATGTGATGAAGGTAAAAAATGAGAGAATCTTGAAATGTTAGGGAAATTCTTGTAACTTTTTTTTTGCAGGGGGTTTTTCAAATGACCCCTATATGGCAGGGGAAAATAGGTATTAACCCTTAATCTTATAAATAGAAGAGTTGTAATCTAGTTTTAGGTGGAACTGATACTTGTGTTTTTAGGGTTATAGGAATCATTATTTTAAGTTGTGCTGTAAGTTCCATATGTATGCATTCACAAACCTGTAGGTGTTGAATGTTGGTTTAATCTCCAAAGTTGTTAAGCAAGGAGAGTAATGTCGTTCTCATAAGCTTTTAAGCATCGAGGATTGTGTGTCTTGGAAGAGTGTCTTCTGTTTTTGTTATTTATGTTATTTGTCACGGGTTTGTGACGGAGGGGATTTGAGGAGGGCCTCATACCTAGGCAAGTCTTAGGTATAAGTCATAGGAAGGGTAGTGATTAAGTGAGAAGTTGTAAACGAGGAAGTTTAGCTTCGAATTGATACTATCGTGTATTGGTTTCATCCCAGGCTTGGTATCCCCTAGTGTAGGAAGGTTGTTCCTAATTGGGTAAACAATTCTGTGTGTTCTTTACCTTTGTGCACAGTTATTGTTTTCGTTATTACTGTTGTTTATTCTATTAGTTTTGTCAACAGATATTTTTGTCGTGACATCTCATTCGACATCACATATCTGATACAAAAATTTCACATATCAAAAACATCATTAAGTACCTCTTATCTAAAATGCTTTTTGATGGAAATAGGAACTATACAGGCTAGTGTTACTAGAACTAGGGAGCCTTTTCCAATCCAACCGAGGGAGTATGAATTCTAATGGAGTTCTCCGGACAACTTCATACAATCTACCAATTTCTGCGACACCATATTATTCGTACTGCCATAATCCACGATCAGATTACACACTTTGTTCTTAATAGAATAATGTGTCTTAAAAAACATTCTTGTGTTTCCTAGCATATTTGAATGCTAGTAAATTTCTATGCAACACAAAATTTACCCTCTCAACATATTCTTCTGCTACACTCTTAACCCCTGCATATTCATCACTTTTAGCTACATATCATTCGCTTTCATCTTCCTCTTCCCTTTCTTCCACAATTGCAACAACTCTCCTAGTTGGACAAACGTTTGATCCATGACCTCTTCCATTACAATGATATCACATGTCTCCGGGGGGTTAAGCATATGGATTACTCTGACTCTGGATGAATTTTTCACTCTATTGTACAATGATATAACTGCTAGTCCCTTTATTCCTAAGGTTGGAATCCTTGGTTAAGGCGCCCTTTCCGTTGTTGCTTGCCGATTCAAAGTTACTCTTATGCGAATAACTAAAATTTGATAAATTTCTAGTGGATTTATCCATCAATTCTTCCTTCAAAACTAGATTGCACAGTTCAACCACATTCCATATGGGTTGTAAGCCATCTTCTACTAGAGATATCCTTTTAAGACACTAATGTATCGAGCCACTTTTTGGCTCTCAGATTCTCTTAGTTCGTTGCGCTAAAAAAATCTAGGAACTTAGTTGTATATTCTTTCATCATTCTCTTGCCTTAAACATACACAATTAACATTTTATAAAGAATTTGGTCATAATCTTCATATAAAAACAACTCCAACATCAATTTTGTCATTCTTTGCCAAGTTATGACATGCCCCCTTCTTTGTCTCTACCTCTTAGCAACAAGATTATCCCATAAGACAACAGTAGTAATCTTCAGACTTATTGCCACCATAGTAAATTTCTTAGTCTCAAGCTCGCCCATAGTGTCGAAGAATATGTCAACTCTGATCTTCCAATCTAGAAACTCCTTCATTCCGATTGTTCCATAGAATAATGAAATATCAGTATTTACTCGATCGTTATGGTTATATTATTGATTCCTCTGATCATTTATCTCTTCCTCGCTGGATGCTTTGTCTTCAGAACTTGACTTTTCATCAATAATATCAAGACTGTTTCCACCCTATAGAACGCTAATCGGTTCTCTTCTCTTGTCTTTTCGCAAGTTATCATTGTCAACAAATACACCGTAATAATGGTTCAACACTAAATGCAGATATTAAAGGTAAATATATGTCTAGAAATTAGCAACTAATAGATGAAAGCTTTGGATCTAGTATTGACTAGTACATTTCATATAGCAGTTCATACAATGAAAACATGTTTTAGGTAGTTAATCCAAAACAATCATTAAGAATGAAGCATCCATATATAATTTAACTTAAGAAAAAATACATAGAGCGCCATGGTCTGCATCAAAATATTATTAATAGGACAACTAGATCTAACTTGAACAAAATAGAAAATTAGTTAAGCATAATCATCATTACCTTACAATTAAGCCCTACGAGAAAGAAGTTAAACAACATTTGTTGATGATTCCTCATACCTCACATCCAACTTTATTCTTCCTCTCATATTCTCTCCTTTTTCGATTTGGGTTTTTCATTTGATTAAGAGTAAAAAAAGTTAATAAGTGTCTACATTTTTAACTTATTCCTTGGCACTAAGATAGAAGTTTGTGTACACCAGTACCTAGTGTCTTTGGAAGTAGAGTATGAGTTTCCATGTAGTTACGATGATTTCCAAGGCGATTCTCTCAATATTTTGGTACCTAACCTCAAAATCTTGTACACATCGATCATGAAATAGGTAGCTTTCTAAACTTTATCTTTCTATTTACAAGAAAATAGCTCTTTGTCTGGTGAGTAACATATAGATAAAAAGAGAAGGGGGATCTAGCCTTCAGACGTGTCACTATGGTAGCCAAGACCATCTTGGTATATTTTCCGTGGGAAGTACTGGATTCTCTCCCGCCGGTGAAACCTCTAGAAATGGTGTTGACAAAATTAAGTGGTGAATGATAATGAGTGCGGCTCAAGTAAGTTTTATTGGGGCCCACGCTAGGTGCCACTATTACTTGTTAAAAGTAAAATTAGTGAGAAGTCTTAATCAGGTAGGTTTTTTGTTAGTTGAAATATCACAAGAAGTATCAAAAGAAATAACAACCTATAAAGAAGCATCAATTTGAACACAAAGTGTACTTAGATGAGTATCACTATAAACATCACAAGTATATGTATCATAAAATCAGATAAAGAAGGAAAATTAATATAAAGTAAACTAGATTAGGTTCGTCAATCAAATTAACAAGTAATTCAATTATAAAAAACATTAACTTTACAATATGTTAAATTTTGTAAGATCGGTAAAAGAGTTCTAGCATTAATTTTAAAAATATTGTTATCCCACATTTAGTGAGTTAACACATGTCTATATTAGTATTTATTTTAATGTTATTTTTATTTTTATTCATTTATTTGTATGTTTATTTGTTTTTTTAATCAAATTAGTGTGGAGCACATTAGGTGCTCCCGTTTATTAGTTTAATGTTTATTTTGTGTGCAGAAGCTAGCAATTAGTCAAGCTGAGTCATGACTGGGCAAGTTAGAAGATGAGCAATGAGTGAGGAAGAAAAAAATTATAAAGAAAAACCAAACTCATGTGAAAGCTAGCAACATGGGAATAGGAATCAGTACTGATGGAGGGAAAGACTCAAATGGCGCTGAAAAAGATAGTGGAATGAAGTCAAATTCAAGGTGGAAAGAAAGCAGCACTAAAAGACAAAATTCTGGTACAAAAGTACTCTGCGCGCCGCCTACACCTGCTGCATCAGACTGTCCATTTCTCCTTGTCCATTCCCCTTGGTCGGTAGTATGAGTATCCTCTTTGTCCTTCTTAAAACGTTGCTTAGTGCATTGGGCTGGGTGATATTCTTGATCCTAGGCCCATGATTCGAGACCGAAAAAGAAATTCTAATTCCTCGGCTTATAAAAGGAGCTTGAAGAAACTTTGGAAAGGGTTCAACATTTGTTCCAAGTTTATATATTTTCCTGAAGCATGTCGTAGAAGAGTGTTGTCATTTCCTCTCCTCACCCATCTATGTGCTTGCTAATGAACACCGGCACAACTGGAGTTTCCTCTTGAAGACTTAGCCATCTCAAGTTCTACTCAAAGTCTCTTTTAGGTTGTTATCTTTTGTGCAATTTCTTATCTTAAGATGTTTCCTTTGAGAACCATGTTCATTGTTTGTACTCAGCTCACTATGAGTTAAACTCCTTTTAGTTGAGTTATGTGAAGTTAATATTATTAGTGTGTTTATGTTATGTGCTTGTGTGATTAGTGCATGTTTTACCATGTGTTATAAATCTTACACACATTGTTCTCTTTGTCTATTTTAATTTATTATCAAAAAGATGGATTTAAAACCATCACCTATTGTAATTTTCCTACTTATGCTTAAAGTGAAATCATAGTGAAAATTCTGGTAGGACAGACTCAGAATGTCATACACAAGGTCACAACACCTTTTCTGTCATCACCTTAGCTGAGGTAGTACATACAGATCCCCCAAATTTTGAATACTTCTTGCATTCATAAGTCCATGAGTGCCGGGATCATATTAGTTCAGTTAACACAAATAACTCTGTTTTGCATAGGTTCTGTGATAGCACAGTCATTAAACCAAACACTGATGTCATGAACAATGTTATAACATCCAAACTGAATAAACAAATAAACAATGCAGAAACATAAACAACACACAGAAAGGAAGGAAATCCACTATCAGTAGTCTTAATTTGAAGCTAAACTCCCCCGTTTACAACTTCACACTTAAACCCTACCCAATGCAATCTCTACCTAGGTTCTCCCTAGATATGGAATATCTCCATTCCACTCCCAATCATAGCAATGATGTCTAGAAGTCAACAACTCAACCACTGCATCGACAACCTAATTCCCAACACTCTAAACACAAATAAACACAATATCAACTTGAAGTTGCTTACAAGCTTCCTCCAAGAACAAACCTTCACTCATTGCTTCACAGCTTCTGAGTGATTACACTAAACCTCTCACCTACAGGTTTTGAGGCACAAATCAGTGAACATCCCACACACCGGGTGATTCACCTACACGGTTAACCCTAGAGACTACATCTTCCTAGCTCTGGCTAATATCTCTACTAAATTAGGTTACAAAGATTTCTATTTATAACCTGATCCCAGTTGGACTTGGGCTTACAAATCGCAACACTTGTTGTTACAAATATGCAGAAAATATTCTGCTACTAATAAGGTCTTTAATCATAAGTTTCCTAATTTATCTCCTAAATTAGAAACCGTTGAATCTTCATTCTTCAGATTTGATTCTTCAATATTCTGACTTGATCTTTGATCTTTAAATATGTGCCACATAGGATTACATAATATTCATAGAATATTATGTATCTGTTTTTAAACCAAACTGATCTTTCTTCCTCAGTTCTGCAGGCGCGATGTCATGGTTGAAGTCATGACATTCCATATAACATCTTGCTTTAGTACCTGTTTTGTTCTTTTCATATTTGCAAGACTTATACACTATTACTTTCAGCTGCTATTATGTTTTAGCCAAGCATGGATGCCAATAAGATAATTCTACATAGCAGAACATCAACAATCTTCCCCTTTGGCTTATTTTGGCTAAAACTTACATTGATCAAGAGCAGCTGCTTCAACTTTCAAGACATCAGGAAGAACAGTCTTTTACATTCTCAAAATTGCGACTTCTGTTCTTCACTTTAACCAAATCATAACATCTTCAAATCACTCTGTCTTCAGATCTTTCCTTTGTTTCTTTTGACAGTAGAAAAATCAGCATGCTATGTACCATCTCTCCCCCTTTTTAGCCATAATATGACAAAGCTTGAACCAATGTCATACCTTTGAAGTTCAACACCTTCATGCAACACTCGTACATGAGGAGGACGATGGATGCTGGCCTTTGTCTGTGAGGACTATTGGTGACAATATGAAAACCCATTCCTTCTAGCTCAAGGTCCAAGATGAAGCTTGAATGAGTTTCTGCCATCCTTCCTCGTAACTCAGAACACAAATCACAATTGTGTTCATAACTCAGATCACAAATCACAATTAAAATGACTCCATTATTGAAGGCTGAATAAGGAGAAACATTTTTGTTGTTATATGTGAAATACCACTGGTAGAGACACATGATTTATCCATACTGTGATTTTATGGACATGTTTTGGTAAATGCATCCATCATAATACCAAACCTGCACGCACCCAACACGAACACTCATGAAACACATCTTGAGAGATTTGATTTCTGAAGCCTGTTGCGAAGATGCTAATTTATAGCCATTTGAGATCATAGATAGTAACGATGGTCTTTGGTCTTGTTCAATGGTCAACCGATTAAATAGGAAACAGTTCTAAAAGCAATTACTTTTTCCAAAGCAGTTTTTTGACTGTTTTCTTCTGATAGGAGTTATCTTTAATCCAGCACATGCATAGTCATTGATTAAACTTTACGCCGGCCACTGACTAGACAAGATAAACCCACTGCAGTATTCTTTGTTTGACCCTGAAGAATCAATGTCTTTAACTATGTCATGACATCCTGTCATACATTATCCCTCTTTTACCCCTTAAGCACAATGCTCAAGATTCTTTTAAGAGATTTTGACAAATCTTCCTATGAACCAAGTAAGAGACCTCCCACTTACTCTACTGACTCACTAGTCATAGAATTCTGTTGTTATGATTACCTTTAGACTGTGTACTGCAACAGTGAAGAGCCTTCCACCACCTGTTGAAGCATGCAGCCACAAGACCAGATAAAGAATTGTGGATACCAGATGCACATGGTTGGGTTCAACCATTCCCAGATAATTGAATGTAATGATACATCTTGTTATATGAACCTTTTGATAAGAAACTCCCTCTAATTGAGTTGAAAAAGCTTCTACTGACTTGGAACATCTTCATTAAGATGGTAGAGTATTACAGACCAAGATAATTTTCTAGAATTTTATCTTGAACTAAGAAGTCACTCCCCCTATCTGAGATAGTCTGAGCTTCCCCAATGGAATAAGTATGAAATGATGAATGGAAAATATAAGACTCATCTTAATATCTTCAAGAGCAACACCCTTTGTTCAACAATCCTGCTGAACACACTCACTATAGCAAATTTGTTCCTAAAAAAAATACTCACATCAGAAATTAGATGTTATAACGTCTTGTATAACATTAGAATACAACTGAGCTGTTTAGTACATCCCATTAACTCCACTTCTCTTTCTGCAACAGATTCAAGTCTACCACCTTGTCTTCACCTGAAATGTTCAACTGATGACCCTTTGACACTAGATGTTTCCATAGAAAGGTTGCCACAGACCACCATAAAGAACTGCCACTTCTTCCATTGTTGATCATTACCCTGCCATGTTTCAATCAGATCATGGTCTGCTAAGACAAACTGAGCTCCTTCTTGATAGAACTAGAAGAATCCCCTTTTTTTTCTTTAGCTATGTTGATCATCTCACTGTTGCACCCCAAAATTTGCCCATCTAATTTTATTTCTAACTGGCTTAAAGTTTCACATTCATGTGCATATCTTCATTAGGTCATTGACATAACATACATCATTAATCAATAATCTGACAAGGGATCAAGGGTCGTGAAATAAGCTGGAGTCTCACATAGGCCTTGGCAAAAGATTATTTATTCCCTCAAAAAGGGTATTTGTTACTTAATCAAGACTGTGATTGGTACAGGTCTTCTAGAAGGCATTTGTTCAGAAAACTTATTGCTTGACCCAAGGTTTATTTCCTAGGTTATTTGAATCAAGATTTCTTGATTAGGGTTATGGCCTCATATGTACTACATTGGTTAATTCTGTTACGATGCTATGATTTGAGTTGAGGTATTGATTCGTCTCTGTGTGGGCAACTATTGGTCGGGTTTTGTTTCTTCTACGACAAGATATTGGGTTAATGGCCGATTTGAAGATTAAAGTGCAAATTTTTTTTGATGTTAAGCATTGAGAGAAATAAAAGATAATTGCTCATTTGAATCCGAAAAAGGAAAATATAAAGATGCTCACATTCAGTTATGAGTTGACTTTTATGTCAACAAGTCGACTAAAGAAAGTTGACATTCGTGGACCAAATTATATTGACTTGCCCATATGGATTCTTACACTATTAGAGGCATTAAGGGTACTTGAAGAAAGAAATCACAATCGAAGGATCTCATTCAAAAGAGGAATATTTGAAATTTCTAATCAACAAAAGTGGAGGGAAAGTTCAAGGTTTGAATAAAGTTACAAAGAGTCAAATTACATTTTGATTCAAATTGATTTCATCTGCCTAGTTCTAATAAGCCCATGTTCTTCTTTGATCCTAAAACTTCATGCCACTCTTCCTTTAAAACTTTGCCAAAGCCTCACTTCATCATTCCAAGCCAATATGACCTTGCTGCTAAAAGCCCTGCACAATTGAGACTCGGTTTAAACCAATAAAAACAAGATGCTGCACAATACACATAACCATGTCAACATTCAAACCTGCATCAGCCTGCAACTTCAAATCGAAACAACCGGCATGGAAAACTTTACAAAAAAACAATTAAACCGCAAATCTGCATCAGTAGACAGAAAACCAAACCTGCCCTGCATTCAAACACACCATCAAAACTATTCAGACTATTAGAATAAATCCAGAAAATAAATCCAGCTTACCACTCAAAACCCGCAAAATAAAATCGGAGCTGCCATCAAACATTCACAGACTTGCAGCACCTCAAAAATAGACCTGCAACATTAAATCATCATCGTTATCTTACCAATCCACAACAAATTCAGCCAGTTCAAAAATGGATCAGATTCGCAAAACCAGCGCCCATTCTAATGTTCATACAATCCCATTCATATAAGTATACATTCAGCAGCAATTCCTAAAAGAAAACTGAATCCAATAACCTAGTACTAACCGAAAACCAAACATGTCCTAACTGTCACTAACAGTTTATAACTAATTCAGTTACTAACCTATAACCGTCCCTAACTAACCCTAACAGAAAAATAACTACCAAAAAAATCAGTTACAACCTTCCTAACAGAATTCTAACTGAATCAAAACAGAAATATCAAAGGAAAAACTAACCTTCTCACCTTTATAAATCAGAACCTTCACCATTGTTCAGGGGTTCCTCCACCATAATCACCACTTCACCATTATCATCAACCTTCTCCCTTCTCACCCTCTGCAACTTCACCACTACATCTCTTCTTCACGACACCAATTCTTCACCATCTTCATCATTCTGCAACCTTTCTCCTTTTCTCTCTTCATCTTCAACCACCTTCTCAGAAAATCTTCAGCTTCTCTTCGATTTTCAACCTTCAATCACCATAAACAACTCCTCAATCTCAGAACCTCTCCCCCAATCATGCCTCAATCTTCATAATCTCAGAATTCATCACCTTCATCCTCTCTCTTCATCACCAAAGCTCTTCAACCTTCTTCAACGAAATCACCATAACCGGATCCCTTCATCTACTTCAATCTTCAACCACAACCACTTCCCTCTCTTCAGCCTTCAACTCCCTTCATCTTCAATTCTGAAAATCATCACCAAGAAACTATCATCAACAACAACAACACTGAGTTCGAAAAAGAAGAAGAAGAACGCAGAATAACCAAAAGCAAAAGAAGAGAGGAAAGCACCTGGATTTGTTTTGTTTGGTGCTTGATTCGAATCGGAATAGAGAGATGATGCCAAGAGCTAATCGAAAAATAAGAGACGATCCAGTCGCCGTCGCTGTTCGCTCAAGGAAAGGAGGAGATTGATGTTTGCTTACTGGCCTGATAGTGAGGAGGATCGAAGAATAAATGTCCGCCGCCGTGTGTTGTGTGAGTTGAGAGTGAGGTCGCGAGCAGAATCGAGGGAGATTGAGACGGAGCCGAATCGGAGTTCTCTGACCGCTGCGAGTTGCTCGACGGAGAGAGTGAAGTTCTCCGGCCGCCGTCGTGTTCGTGAAAGAGAGTAGGAAGAAGGAGAATTTGAAGCGTCACAGGTAATTTAACCTAATTCCCAAACCTCTATTTTAGGTTTTATTTGTTTATTTTATTTTATTTCATAATTAAATCTGAGAATCTGGATCCATAGTCCTTGGGCCTCACACGAAGTAGCATGCTATACCCCCCTTTGAGAGCCCAACCATACGGTTTTTTGGCCATAGGAGAAACTGAACAAAAACTATTCTGGGCCACTGCTGTTTGGGCTTAGCGCCATTATTTGGCTTACACTGATTTCAACAATTCACCCCCCGGGGCCCATTATTTCATGTTAAATTTAGATTGTTGACATAGTTTTGTTCTATATTTTTTTAGATGATAAAAGGTAATGAAAATCATAATTTTTTCATTAGATTTTTAGGTAATAACAATAGTTAGAATCATAACTTTTGTTTGGTTTTTAGGAAATAAAAATGACATAGAAAACAATAAAAATGTTAGTTTTTAGGATTAATAGATTTTAGTATATTTAGGTTTGAATTAGATTTCCCTTGTTGACAATAAAAAAACTCATAAAAATAGTAGTATTTTTAGGTTGATTTTGTACTAATGCTTGAATTGTTTTTGTAACCATTTCCATACTAGTTTTTGTATAATTGTTGTGTGATTTTGTTACTTGTTTTGGCCATATTTTTGGCCTACTTTGTTAATATCATTTTAATGCTCCTTTTAGAATTTAGTCACCATGTTAACTTTAGAATTAGACTTAGAATAACAATTAGGCTAGAAAGTAGGATAGCCTCCCATTTTCATTCTTTTTCTTTTTCAACATTAAAACATTAACAAATAGAGATGCGAATCACATTAAGAAAGTGATGGAGAAATGGGTGGGATTCATTCCCTAATCTGTTTCTCAATCACTTAGTGGCATAGAAATGAGTGGGATTCATTCCCTAATCTGTTTCTCGGTCACTACTTAATGGGAGAGAAATGAGTGGGATCCATTCCCTAATCTGTTTCTCGAACATTAATTAATGGGATAGAAATGAGTGGGATTCATTCCCTAATCTGTTTCTTGAACATTATATAATGGGATAGAAGTGAGTGGGATTCATTCCCTAATCTGCTTCCCGATCATTATACATTTTTATGTGATTCGAATCGCAAAGTAAATTCCCTTAAAAAATACCCAACCAAAAACACTTAAAACACTTAATAAAGGCTCAAATTAAAAGCAAAGTAATGAAGTGGTGTGAAACCTTGTATTGGGTTTTGTTCATCATGTAGTTACATAAAAAACACAAACCCAAGTTCACTCTTTTGCCTTGTTAGGCGCTTAAGAACATGTTGAGTCCATTCCAAAGTAGGCGTATAAGTCTCCAAAGGTCGAGCATCGTGGATTGTGACCTTAACCGCTGTTCAACTAAAAAACACAAAACAAATGGAAACTATGGAGCCGAACTACGGTCGCTCTGATTCCTGAAAAGGATACGTAGGCATTGGGTCGCGGGGCCTAAGCGAGCACATTTGTAAATAATTCCTTCTTTTCCCCGTATTTCTTTTTGCATTCATTCGCATTTAGGTTTTAGACATTAGACACCCTTTAGATAGAAACAAACATAGGTGGATACCATCGAGTACGATGGGCGTGAGGGGTGCTAGCACCTTCCCCTTGCGTAACCGACTCCCGTACCCTGTTCTCTGGTCGAAAGACCTTGTTCTTATTCTGAGTTAGGTTTCCTGGTATTCCTTTCCCTCGATGGGATGAATATATTAGTGGCGACTTTGATCCATTTTTCGTGGTAGCGACAGCTGGCGACTCTGCTGGGGATGTGATAGACCTGTGCTGGTCCATTCTTAGCGAGTCGATCCTAGCCTTTGTTTGTTTCGTTTATTGGGTGTTTCTTTGTTTCCTTATATGTTTATATCCTGTATATATACTTGTATATCATGTCTATTTTCCTGCTTGCATATCATGTTTACTTTCCGCATGCATCTGGACTATATTATGGGTCCCCGTGGGGACCATATATTTTCTCTGTTTGCAGGTTGGGTGGGATGTTCTATGAGGTAAAAGGCCCAATACCCAGGCCAGAGTTGACACATAGGATACCTAGGATAGAGTGAATAGTCATGACGCCAACAGAATGTCAGGTTCTGTTGATTGCGATCATGAGACCCACGACCAGTTGAGGTTCAAATGAGATACCATTATTGGCATGTATTTGCAACGATGATGGTGTTTTAGGAGAACTGTTAACGCTGGAGACCTTTTGACCTACCCTGACCTAGATTCACTTGTGAGTGGGGAGGGATATACATGACAGGTACCGTGGGTGACTATTCATATTCTGTTGGTGACTATTGGTTCTCCTGGTATTCAAAAAGGTGTCGGACCTTTGATCTCATGACATTTGACCTACCGAGGCTTTACATCAGCTATTCAGAGGATTGTATAGTGGTTACTCGGATTATATGGACCTTGATCCCATCCTTTTGCACTGCATAACATCATTACTTTATCCACTTCATTTGTGGGGGATTCTAAAGTCTATTTCCAAAAAAAAGAGAAAAAAAAGTAGAAAAACTGAAAAGATGGAAAAGAAAAAAAAAGAGAAAAGATACTATATGCAAAAAAAAAAAAGAATAAAAGAGAAACAAAAGTAGATGAAAAGACCTTAGGATCCCTTAGAAATGAAACATGCATTCATACTATCATGCATTTCATAGAAGCTTATGGGGCCCTTTCTACTCAGATACTGACTCCAACAACAAATTGACTTCTCACCGCTACGTGCTTGAAAGTTAATGATGGAACAACTCCGTGAGGACTTGAATGAGATGAGGACATAAATGGGGATTGACATGAATCAGTGTATGGAGGTTATTCAAGCCTTTTCTCTTTGACTAGAAGAATTGAGATAGGTTCCTCAAAGGCTAGACGCAAATGTTAATCTCTCCCATGAGAAGGTCTTATGAATCAGAATGTTTGAAATAATGTTGAGATTCCTATTCTTGTTAAGGAGAATTCACATCATTAGAATAATTTGGAAATTGAAGTCTTCAAGTTTCAGATTATCGAAATTGATAAAAGGTTCCACCTCTTGGAGGAAAGGTTGAAATCCATAAAAGGTCGTGACTCCACTTATTTAGACATTGTTGGTTTGTGCCTAATGCCTGATGTCAAGAGCTGAAAGGGTCATTTTATTCTCTCTCTGGATAGTTTGGATATGCAAGCCACAGTGGTAATCATCTCTTGTACATAAGTGGAAGTTGCTTGGGGCTCCCGACCGAGGGATAAGCAAGACGTATTCTTATCTTGAGCATTGCACCATTTGCATTGCTCGAATCCCTAAAGCATTACAAATTCTTGTGCATCTTCGTCAGAATCTTTTTCCATGTGGTAATCAAGAGTGTTTTGCAGAGACATTTCTCGTTCTCAAGCTGTTGCTTCATATCGTGTGCCATCTCTTCCCGGAATGTTCTTATCAGACGGCTTTTGCTTGTCAACAAAGAAAGGAAAATATGAGATGTAATTCTAATGCCTTGTGCCCAATTACTTCCCTGCTGGTTAGAATCTCAGTTGGTTAAGATTTGTGTTGTGGGTCTTGCTTACCACATATAGCTCTCTTGATTGTGATGATCATACTAGTTTCTTCCATTTATAATGGTGATTACTGTTCTAGCATCTATATTTGGGGCTCTCGACCGAGGGATAAGCAAGACATTGTCTATCTTGAGTATTGCATCATTTGAATTGCTCGAATCCCTAAAGTAAGGCAAAAATGCACCATTCTTGTACGCCTTTGTTGGAATATTCTTCTGGGAAGTAATCTAATGTGTGTGGAAGGAACACGTAATAAGGCTAAGTGGCTATCATGCTGGGGCACCTAGCCATTAAACTAAAGGTGGTAGGACATTCAACGGCAGAATTCAAGTCCTCATTGATTTCAGAACAACCGCATCCACGCCAAGAGGTTTTATGCACAAGATGAAGTCTCAATGGGGTATCAAAACTGCAAAAGGCATTCGAGAGCAATAAGTCCATACGGAGTCAGGTCTCCTCAATAATGGCATTCATTTAAGATCTTTATTGCATTCTCATTTGTAATATTTCATTGTTTGTTTAAGCATTGATTGCATGTAAAAATTTGTTAATTTCTGAATGAAAATCATAATACATTGTTTATGTTTGTCTTGAAGTAATCCATTCGTTTTCACTCATAAAAATGTTTTTGGCATTACGATACCAACTTTTACTTATCACTTTTTTAGGCAATGAGCGGAGGGAGAATGATGATAAATAAAAAATGCAAAATCCCTAATTGTGTGTTTTTGATTAAAATCCTGCTGATGATGTACAGGCATTGTTTCAAATCCCCAAACACCGGAGATATAAGGGAGATAGACCCTCGTCAACCCCTTTGAGCCTTGAAGTAGGAGTTTCTTTTCTGATAAAAAAAACCCTTAATTTTAACCCTGGGGCAGGGTAGTGTTCAGTTAATCCGACCGAGCATTCAAAACTCATAAAGGATGTGCATCTAAGGATACAACAATGGTTATCTTTCAAAAGGTTGAGGAAAGTTAAAACCGTGATGGTTATCCTTCACCTACCAAAAGGACAAAAGATGACGATACCACAATGGTAATCCTTCATCAATCATGGAATGAGGCAGTCGCAATCACTTCCAACGAATCAAAGACAATGCGACGTCACACGACTTGTTCAAAAAAAAAAGAAGAAAAAATATGGCAAAAAAATAAATAAATAAAATGATGAAAGAAAAGAAATAGCAATAAAAAGAAAAAGTTGTGAAAATAAAGCAAGAACAAAGTCGTGTGATAATGAATCAAAAGAATAAAAGGTGAGCGACTGCCATGTCCAAAAACATCATTGATTCCTCAACCGTTTCAAAATTCCTTGTGAGGGATGAGCACTCATGTTGAGTTAATTGAACTTAGGAGTGGAGAACATCACGAAGGGGGTGGGCACCAAATAATTTTGAGCCTAAAAATCCTTTGTTTCTGAAAACCGTGAACCCGGCCAAGTTACAACCCTTAAAAGTCCTAATTGAAGTAGGGTTTATTTCGAAGACGCACTCCAATGAGATAGCGTTTAACTGACTCTCAATGAAGCGTAACACATATCTATGTTGGTATTGTATGCCCGCTTTACATCTCATTCACAAGAGGTGGCCACCTCATTGCATAAAAAGTTTTTAAACTTCAAGACTAGCATAGGCTTTGCATTAGAATTATCATTCTTATAATTAACATTCTTTTGCATACAAAACATTTGCTTAAACATCAAGGAAGTTTGTATGATGAGAATCCATGAAGATCTTGATCACGTCAAAGTAAAAGAGACTTGAGAACTCCGTAGAGTAAAAAGAAATCATTATCAAAGCAAGTTATCTGAATACTCCTTTGAGCCTGTGCAGTTTGATGCCCTCGTTGTTTGATCATTAAGGGACAAGTGCCTGAAGACTCCAATGAGCCTGATCAGTTTCATAATGTTTTTGATTGGTTACCCTGAGGGGAAAGGGTTGAATTCTCCAATGAGAAAATCAGTTGATACCTTCTTTGATTAAATACCCTGAAGGGAGAAGTCTGAATACTCGGTGTAGTAGATGCATTTTGATTAAGTACCCTACGAGGAAGAGTTTGAAGACTCCATTGAGCGTGATAAAGTTGCTTCCATAGTTTGGTTGATTTCAAAGGAAGTAAACTTGAGGATTCTGATAAGATGTACATAATCAGGGGCAGTCACGACGAGGAATCTCTCTCGTGAGTTCAACCTATCTGGGGCAAGCAAATCAGGGTTTGACATCTCAAATTCAATCAATCTGGGTTAATCAAGTCGAGGAATCTCTCTCTTGATTTCAATCAATTTGAAGTAGTGACGTCGAGGAATCTCTCAAACTCACTCAATCTGGGGCAGTTACGTTGAGATTCGACAAATCTCTTCAAGGATCCGTGGATCAAGAGAAAGAATATTTCAAACGCTTGAATATGCTGGGGCAGGATTATCTCAAGTAATTGCGGTGTAGGGATCCTTTCGAGGCAAATATCTTCACAAGTCAGGCAGCCTAGGGCATGATCTTTTTGGTTTGTATTGAAGGAACCGTCATTCACTTGTAAAGTGTAGTTGGCCATCCCAGAATGGAGAAGTATCATAATGCTTTTCCCCAGCAAGTTACTCTCTCCCCAAGCATAGGAGTTTATTTCTCCTGAGAGTTATTTCCATTCCTCAAGCATAGGAGTTTATTTCTCCTAGAAAAGTGCTCTCCCCAAGCATAGGAGTTTATTTCTCCTGGAAAAAGTCTCTCCCCGAGCATAGGAGTTTATTTCTCCTTGAAATTCAAGTCTCTCCCCGAGTATAGGAGTTTATTTCTCCTGAGAGTTTGTTCCATTCCACGAGCATAGGAGTTTATTTCTCCTAGGAGTGTTCCAATCCTCCCAACAAGGGTTCCTTATCCAGATTTCTAATCCCCCACCATGGTGAATTGAGGGAATCTCCTCAAAGCTGAAAATTCTCCAAGAAATGGCACATGGTGAGAAGTCAGAAATTATTCTTCAAGTCAACAATCATAAGTATATCTTGCAAGTCAAAGTCCAATGTCTATTGGCACCCCCACAGAGTTCTTAACACTAAAGGGATTCTCCCTGGTGTTTACCTCTCCCGAGGTCAGAGACAAAGCTCGATCTACAAGTCAGCGAAATATTCTTTAAAGGGCCCTCGTCATCTCTTGCATATAGTAATCATTGCATTCACATTGCATCTACAAAAATGCGTAGCATTTCCATGACTATGGAGCATTACGCCATGAAAAAATTCAAACATGCATCAATACATAAGCCAAGTCTGTGTGTGCTCCAAAGGCACAAAGTAATATATTCCCAAAAGAAGTCTCACTTTCTCCCTCCAGTGTGGATTGAATACAAAGTCATTCTTCGTCAAGATCATTGTCTCTTTGGTTATTTCCCGTTTGCTGAACTCAATCGTTCGGGTAACCCATACTTTGTGGGTGGCAATTCGAATGATTGTCACTCTTGTAGAATTACACCCCGCCTCTCGGCCTGAGGGAACCATGTAGTTCTTATGTTCCATAAGTAACAATACCTTCTTCAAAGCCCAGTGTTTACTGGCATCATCTAATAGAGTCTGGTCGTCACCAGTCCTCTCTTTGTATTTACTTTTTGTGAGTCCCGTTACCGCCTTTTGCATAAGGGATATCTCTTGCTTCTTACAAGTTTGCCTTGGTTATTTTCCCGCATGCCGCGTGCATAATAGAGTGCGAATGAGGGTGGGCATTCAACCCATCTCATTTTTCAATCATTTGAAATCCATACTATGTGTGTGGCAATTCGAGTGATTGCCACCCTTGAAGGGTTACACCCCGCCTTTGGCCTGAGGGATCCATGTAATTTTTATGCTTCGCGGACATTAATGCCTTTTTGAAAGCCCAGTGTTTACTGGCATCTTCTGATTGATTCTAGTTTTTCTTTCAGTCAAGCCCAATAGTTATTGGCATCGCCTTCAGTTCATCAACATCCCTAATAGAATCTAGTCATTGCTAGTCTCCTTCAATCAAGTCCAATGATTATTGGCATCTCTTTCCTTTAAAGTATTGTTGTTACAGGCATCCTTCAAAGTCTGGTTGTTACCAGCAAAAGTCCTATGGTTATAGGCATCCTTTGGTCAGTTCTAGTTGTTACTAGTCTGTTCCTTTAAAGTCCTGTTGTTACAGGCATCCTTCAAAGTCTGGTTGTTACCAGCAAAAGTCCTATTGTTATAGGCATCCTTTGGTCAGGTCTAGTTGTTACTAGTCTGTTCCTTAAAGTCCTGTGGTTACAGGCATCCTTTGGTTAGGTCTGCTTGTTATTAGTCCTTTCTTTCAAAGTCTGGTTGTTACCAGCAAAAGTCCTATTGTTATAGGCATCCTTTGGTCAGGTCTAGTTGTTACTAGTCTGTTCCTTAAAGTCCCGTGGTTACAGGCATCCTTTGGTTAGGTCTGATTGTTATTAGTCCTTTCTTTCAAAGTCTGGTTGTTACCAGCAAAAGTCATGTTGTTACAGGCATCCTTTGGTCAGTTCTAGTTGTTACTAGTCTGTTCCTTTAAAGTCCTGTTGTTACAGGCATCCTTTGGCTAGGTCTGATTGTTATTGGTCCTTTCCTTCAAAGTCCGGTTGTTATCGGCAAATGTCCAGTAGTTGACTGGCGCTTCTTGTTTATATCAAGCATTTAATAGTATCCCTTGGCCGGAATTAGTAGTAACTGATGTCCTCTTTCAAAATCACAATTACAAACATCACCTCAGAGTTGTTGCTCCTGAGCGCAAATTTTTGGGTTCTTTCGTATTCAATCCACTTACACCTCAAATGTCCAGAACTTGTGTCGTTCGTACATTCAGGTTTAAGACGATTAAATAGGGGCAGCTGTTGCACCCCAAAATTTGCCCATCTAATTTTATTTCTAACTGGCTTAAAGTTTCACATTCATGTGCATATCTTCATTAGGTCATTGACATAACATACATCATTAATCAATAATCTAACAAGGGATCAAGGGTCGTGAAATAAGCTGGAGTCTCACATAGGCCTTGGCAAAAGGTTATTTATTCCCTCAAAAAGGGTATTTGTTACTTAATCAAGACTGTGATTGGTACAGGTCTTCTAGAAGGCATTTGTTCAGAAAACTTATTGCTTGACCCAAGGTTTATTTCCTAGGTTATTTGAATCAAGATTTCTTGATTAGGGTTATGGCCTCATATGTACTACATTGGTTAATTCTGTTACGATGCTATGATTTGAGTTGAGGTATTGATTCGTCTCTGTGTGGGCAACTATTGGTCGGGTTTTGTTTCTTCTACGACAAGATATTGGGTTAATGTCCGATTTGAAGATTAAAGTGCAAATTTTTTTTGATGTTAAGCATTGAGAGAAATAAAAGATAATTAATCATTTGAATCCGAAAAAGGAAGATATAAAGATGCTCACATTCAGTTATGAGTT
This sequence comes from Vicia villosa, assembly GCF_029867415.1. Lineage (NCBI taxonomy): Eukaryota > Viridiplantae > Streptophyta > Magnoliopsida > Fabales > Fabaceae > Vicia > Vicia villosa. The sequence continues at coordinate 121,573,914 of NC_081183.1, forward strand.
GACTTTTATGTCAACAAGTCGACTAAAGAAAGTTGACATTCGTGGACCAAATTATATTGACTTGCCCATATGGATTCTTACACTATTAGAGGCATTAAGGGTACTTGAAGAAAGAAATCACAATCGAAGGATCTCATTCAAAAGAGGAATATTTGAAATTTCTAATCAACAAAAGTGGAGGGAAAGTTCAAGGTTTGAATAAAGTTACAAAGAGTCAAATTACATTTTGATTCAAATTGATTTCATCTGCCTAGTTCTAATAAGCCCATGTTCTTCTTTGATCCTAAAACTTCATGCCACTCTTCCTTTAAAACTTTGCCAAAGCCTCACTTCATCATTCCAAGCCAATATGACCTTGCTGCTAAAAGCCCTACACAATTGAGACTCGGATTAAACCAAGAAAAACAAGATGCTGCACAATACACATAACCATGTCAACATTCAAACCTGCATCAGCCTGCAACTTCAAATCGAAACAACCGGCATGGAAAACTTTACAAAAAAACAATTAAACCGCAAATCTGCATCAGTAGACAGAAAACCAAACCTGCCCTGCATTCAAACACACCATCAAAACTATTCAGACTATTAGAATAAATCTAGAAAATAAATCCAGCTTACCACTCAAAACCCGCAAAATAAAATCGGAGCTGCCATCAAACATTCACAGACTTGCAGCACCTCAAAAACAGACCTGCAACATTAAATCGTCATCGTTATCTTACCAATCCACAACAAATTCAGCCAGTTCAAAAACGGATCAGATTCGCAAAACCAGCGCCCATTCTAATGTTCATACAATCCCATTCATATAAGTATACATTCAGCAGCAATTCCTAAAAGAAAACTGAATCCAATAACCTAGTACTAACCGAAAACCAAACATATCCTAACTGTCACTAACAGTTTATAACTAATTCAGTTACTAACCTATAACCGTCCCTAACTAACCCTAACAGAAAGATAACTACCAAAAAAATCAGTTACAACCTTCCTAACAGAATTCTAACTGAATCAAAACAGAAATATCAAAGGAAAAACTAACCTTCTCACCTTTATAAATCAGAACCTTCACCATTGTTCAGGGGTTCCTCCACCATAATCACCACTTCACCATTATCATCAACCTTCTCCCTTCTCACCCTCTGCAACTTCACCACTACATCTCTTCTTCACGACACCAATTCTTCACCATCTTCATCATTCTGCAACCTTTCTCCTTTTCTCTCTTCATCTTCAACCACCTTCTCAGAAAATCTTCAGCTTCTCTTCGATTTTCAACCTTCAATCACCATAAACAACTCCTCAATCTCAGAACCTCTCCCCCAATCATGCCTCAATCTTCATAATCTTAGAATTCATCACCTTCATCCTCTCTCTTCATCACCAAAGCTCTTCAACCTTCTTCAACGAAATCACCATAACCGGATCCCTTCATCTACTTCAATCTTCAACCACAACCACTTCCCTCTCTTCAGCCTTCAACTCCCTTCATCTTCAATTCTGAAAATCATCACCAAGAAACTATCATCAACAACAACAACACTGAGTTCGAAAAAGAAGAAGAAGAACGCAGAATAACCAAAAGCGAAAGAAGAGAGGAAAGCACCTGGATTTGTTTCGTTTGGTGCTTGATTCGAATCGGAATAGAGAGATGATGCCAAGAGCTAATTGAAAAAGAAGAGACGGTCCGGTCGCCGTCGCTGTTCGCTCAAGGAAAGGAGGAGATTGATGTTTGCTTACTGGCCTGATAGTGAGGAGGATCGAAGAAGAAATGTCTGCCGCCGTGTGTTGTGTGAGTTGAGAGTGAGGTCGCGAGCAGAATCGAGGGAGATTGAGACGGAGCCGAATCGGAGTTCTCTGACCGCTGCGAGTTGCTCGACGGAGAGAGTGAAGTTCTCCGGCCGCCTTCGTGTTCGTGAAAGAGAGTAGGAAGAAGGAGAATTTGAAGCGTCACAGGTAATTTAACCTAATTCCCAAACCTCTATTTTAGGTTTTATTTGTTTATTTTATTTTATTTCATAATTAAATCTGAGAATCTGGATCCATAGTCCTTGGGCCTCACACGAAGTAGCATGCTATACCCCCCTTTGAGAGCCCAACCATACGGTTTTTTGGCAATAGGAGAAACTGAACAAAAACTATTCTGGGCCACTGCTGTTTGGGCCTAGCGCCATTATTTGGCTTACACTGATTTCAACAATTCACCCCCCTGGGCCCATTATTTCATGTTAAATTTAGATTGTTGACATAGTTTTGTTCTATATTTTTTTAGATGATAAAAGGTAATGAAAATCATAATTTTTTCATTAGATTTTTAGGTAATAACAATAGTTAGAATCATAATTTTTGTTTGGTTTTTAGGAAATAAAAATGACATAGAAAACAATAAAAATGTTAGTTTTTAGGATTAATAGATTTTAGTATATTTAGGTTTGAATTAGATTTCCCTTGTTGACAATAAAAAAACTCATAAAAATAGTAGTATTTTTAGGTTGATTTTGTACTAATGCTTGAATTGTTTTTGTAACCATTTCCATACTAGTTTTTGTATAATTGTTGTGTGATTTTGTTACTTGTTTTGGCCATATTTTTGGCCTACTTTGTTAATATCATTTTAATGCTCCTTTTAGAATTTAGTCACCATGTTAACTTTAGAATTAGACTTAGAATAACAATTAGGCTAGAAAGTAGGATAGCCTCCCATTTTCATTCTTTTTCTTTTTCAACATTAAAACATTAACAAATAGAGATGCGAATCACATTAAGAAAGTGATGGAGAAATGGGTGGGATTCATTCCCTAATCTGTTTCTCAATCACTTAGTGGCATAGAAATGAGTGGGATTCATTCCCTAATCTGTTTCTCGGTCACTACTTAATGGGAGAGAAATGAGTGGGATCCATTCCCTAATCTGTTTCTCGAACATTAATTAATGGGATAGAAATGAGTGGGATTCATTCCCTAATCTGTTTCTTGAACATTATATAATGGGATAGAAGTGAGTGGGATTCATTCCCTAATCTGCTTCCCGATCATTATACATTTTTATGTGATTCGAATCGCAAAGTAAATTCCCTTAAAAAATACCCAACCAAAAACACTTAAAACACTTAATAAAGGCTCAAATTAAAAGCAAAGTAATGAAGTGGTGCGAAACCTTGTATTGGGTTTTGTTCATCATGTAGTTACATAAAAAACACAAACCCAAGTTCACTCTTTTGCCTTGTTAGGCGCTTAAGAACATGTTGAGTCCATTCCAAAGTAGGCGTATAAGTCTCCAAAGGTCGAGCATCGTGGATTGTGACCTTAACCTCTGTTCAACTAAAAAACACAAAACAAATGGAAACTATGGAGCCGAACTACGGTCGCTCTGATTCCTGAAAAGGATTCGTAGGCATTGGGTCGCGGGGCCTAAGCGAGCACATTTGTAAATAATTCCTTCTTTTCCCCGTATTTCTTTTTGCATTCATTCGCATTTAGGTTTTAGACATTAGACACCCTTTAGATAGAAACAAATATAGGTGGATACCATCGAGTACGATGGGCGTGAGGGGTGCTAGCACCTTCCCCTTGCGTAACCGACTCCCGTACCCTGTTCTCTGGTCAAAAGACCTTGTTCTTATTCTGAGTTAGGTTTCCTGGTATTCCTTTCCCTCGATGGGATGAATATATTAGTGGCGACTTTGATCCATTTTTCGCGGTAGCGACACTCACCAAACTTCTGCCCATTCTAATCCACATTAAGTCAGAACTGTCACTTCCGACATTAATGCTGCTTCTTCATTCTTCACATATAGTGATGTTGTGATATCACACAAGACATTAGTTTATCAGACTTAGAATATCATCCATTCCTTTGAGTGTTCCCTTACATACACCGGTTGATGCCTTGTCTTGCTTCATTCTCCCCCTGAGAATTATAACATAAGGATGTTTTGAATGATTGTCCTTACCCTTGAAGCATTCTTCATTTGGAGACTTGCCACTTTTTCCAAGTTTGGAATCCTTCGTTTGCTAGCTACACAAGATCAAGACTGCCACTTCTTGTACCTTGAAGTAGAAGAAACTTCTGAATAGCCCTGAACTTGTCTTTAACAAATAGGTCTGAACCTAAACTTTACAGCCAACCATTGCCCTTCTTAATTCTTTAAGAGAAGATAACACAGAACTATAATTGATACATAGTTCACACCAGACCATGGATACTTAATACACATACTCTGCTCCCGACATAGTATATGAGTCTTGTATTCAGGCTGTACATTCAATAAGTACTAAGTCTCCCATCAAAGTACCTATTAGACACTCAGATAGAATTTACTGCTCACACCAGATCCTTCTAAATGATTTCTTCTTCATACATAAGAGCATTCTTCTTGGCAATAATGTTTCAACATCTGTTATGACATCATTTATTAAGGCTTTTAGGATCTCACACTCATCATCCTTTTTATGTCCCTTGAGGAAAGACAGAGAAAGCACGACACACACCATCAACTCAGCTACACATCAGTCATGATTAAGGGATAATATAAGCCATATCTCAATAGATTTTTCTTCAGACTTTCATTCTGATTTTGAGATAATGGATGTCACAATTTGTACCTACAGAGGAGATTCCCTCAATAAGGTTTCTGGAACAGATTCACTTATGACATAACACAAAAAAAACTTAGATTCTTCACAGCAATCTGATTCCCTTAAATCATCACACAATATTCAAAACCATATTTCACTGTAATAGAGATACAGTATTCAGTTTTCACCATTAACTGTTATATGGTTAAGAAAAAATTCCACATATCTGGTTCCTTTGATCAGAAGAGAATACCAGATATAAGCTCATCTTGAATTCTTCATACAGGTCTTAAAAAACTGAATGAATTCTTTTACTTGCACTGAGCTTTACTCCCATATTCCCATATATATGTCCAAAATAAACTGACAATTGGGATGGAAGGTTCAGTTGATTGTATTATGACCAATCAACACACAAGGCAGATGTCTCCTCTTCCAGATCAGGAGTAGGTTCCAAGCTAATGCACTCACGCTACATCAGTTTAGGACCAGAACATTTGTTCTTCAACTGGTAGCTGCATACCAGTTCTTAATGTCCCAACATCAGATAGGACATATGTTCCTCCTTCTAGGAACACCTCAACCTTGAAGATTTCAAGGTGCACACTTGCAGATAATTATGAATATCATTGATCAGTTGACATTCATCAGCTCTAATAAACCATGTCAGTATGAGTGGACATGAGAGGATACTCAAGTATCTTTGACACTTTAATTATAGCTATCAACACCTGCCATACATTCTGTTGAACCTTCATAACCCTAGGGTTTTTCAGAGACTATGCAGCGGAAAAATAGTCATATATCAACAGAATTCACACAATGCTTACTCCAGTAACCAGTGGTAAGCATGACAGCCAAGGAATGAAGCTAAACAATCCAACACAACAAGACCTAACCAATGTTCTGACAAAAAGGAAACAGATAAGCACAAATATTACCTTATCATTAACTTCACTCCCGCATGAAGTTTTTGATATTCTTCTTCTGTACTTTGCTATATGCTGAATAGATCAATACAAATTCTTCACTCCCGCATGAAACCTTTGGATATCCTTGAATCCAGCAACACCATCTTCTCTTGCTAAGAGAGTACACCTGTTTTGATCAGATTGGTTTAGTCTACCATACATAGGTCCATCCTGCACTTCTAGGGACCATACAATATGAACAAAACTTGTTCAAACAATCTTCTACCTTCAACTACCAGAAAGTATCCCTTATGGATCTCATCCAGAAACAGACAGGATGCCTGCTCTGATACCAATTGAAAATTATGGTAGGACAGACTCAGAATGTCATACGCAAGGTCATGACACCTTTTCTGTCATCAGCTTAGCTGAGGCAGTACATACAGATCCCCCAAATTTTGATTACTTCTTGCATTCAGAAGTCCATGAGTGCCGGAATCATATTAGTTCAGTTAACACAAATAACTCTGTTTTGCAGAGGTTCGGTGATAGCACAGTCATTAAACCAAACACTGAGGTCATGCACGATGTTATGACATCCAAACTGAACAAACAAATAAACAATGCAGAAACATAAACAACACACAGAATTGTTCACCCAGTTCGGTTCTAACTAACCTACTCTGGGGGCAACCAAGCCTGATCCACTATCAGTAGTCTTAATTTGAAGCTAAACTCCCCCGTTTACAACTTCGCACTTAAACCCTACCCAATGCAATCTCTACCTAGGTTCTCCCTAGATATGGAATATCTCCATTCCACTCCCAATCATAGCAATGATGTCTAACAGTCAACAACTCAGTCACTGCATCGACAGCCTAATTCCCAACACTCTAAACACAAATAAACACAATATCAACTTGAAGTTGCTTACAAGCTTCCTCCAAGAACAAAGCTTCACTCATTGCTTCACAGCTTCTGAGTGATTACACTAAACCTCTCACCTACAGGTTTTAAGGCACAAATTAGTGACCATCCCACACATCGGGTGGTTCACCTACACGGCTAAACCTAGAGACTACATCTTTCTAGCTCTGGCAATTAGCTCTACTAAATTAGGTTACAAAGATTTCTATTTATAACCTGATGTCATACCCCAAAATTTACCCTATCATTTTAAACGTTCAATTATTCATATCACTAAGTTATTTTTATATACTTATATATAACTTTTTTTTTAATTTATTATTTAAATTTATTCTAAAAGGGGGTGTCTAGTGGACTTAACATTTAAATTGCTAAGCCCATCCTTAAAACCATTTAATCCTATAAGTGGGGTGCATTTTTTCTTTTAGAAAATCATGTTAAGTTCATTTGAACTTTAGGTCCATTAGAACTTAATGTGTATTCTTATATTATAATTATAATTGACTAAAAATCTAAGTAGTAAAGTTTAAATAACCACTTTGGACTATGGTATGTATTTTCGGAAAAAAATATGTACTATTTTCTTTAATTAGACCATGCCAACAAAATTAATTTATAGTATTAAAATCATCTTATTATTTAGTATAGTATTTTGGTTCTTATAAATATCATTATATTATGAATGATAATATTAGTGCCTTAATTAAACTAATTTATTAAAATAATTAATTTTGTAAATATTATATTATTTACATCATCATTAGTTGCTGATGGTTTTTTTTTAAAAAGAAATTTTTTTTAACGTATATATTAATCTATTAGGAAAAATTACTCTTTATTTTTATTAATTTTTTTTAGAGGAATATTTGACTAGGTCAAAATTAGGGTAGAACTCTCTTCATCTTTCTAATGGCCGCCGACCACCTTCAACCTTACACAAACCCTAACTTTCTTTCCCAAATCTAAAAAAACATGTGAATCAATAAACACAAATTGAATCAAATATTCAAAAAAAGGAAAAAATCATTCATTTAAAGTACAACAATTACAAGCTTTAATTGAATTAAAACCAAATCAAATCCGAAAATTGCACAAAATCAAATCTTTAATCAGAACCAAATCGTAAACACTTTGAAACCTTGATTCTGCAAATCAAAACTCTAAAACAATTTGATTGTCTTTCATTCGTAATAACTAAGACTTAAAGAATGTTTCCTAATTCAACTAAACCTAAAGACACTATAAAACGAGACATAAAATATACAGAATGGGGGGAGAAAAAAATCGAAAATTAGAGTGGTGGAAAATTAACAAAAAAAAAAGAGAGGAGAAGAAGAATTCGTGAAAAATTGTTTGTGGAGATCATCACCATAACGCTCCGAGTGCACCTCTTACCACCGCGATTCCCCCGCAAGCTAGGGTGCCGCCGCCGTCACCATTTTGATACCTTAGCCATCGACTTCGGTAACCCTATTCCCTTTTGATTTCTATATGTTTAATTTAATTGGTGTTTCTTCATTTGTTATTATGGTTTGCTATAGATAGGGATGATAAACACAATTGATTGATTTTGTTTATCTTTTTGCTTGTTTAAGAAAATAATAAACACAAAAATGGAGAAGATAGGAAGAAATGAAAAATGATGATGAATAGTAGTGATGAGAGAGAGAAGCAAATAGTAATTAGAGAGGGGTGGAGACCGAGAAAGTTATGTGGGGGAGAGGAAAAGCCTTTTTGGGAAAGTGGAGGTAGAGATAACATTATCACCTCACACCCTTTCATAACGCGACACGTGGCCACTAAAAGGCCACGTGATTGGTCGGCTAGATTATGGTCCATCAAGCTTTTATGATACACCTTTATTCAACTTAACATGCAGACCATTGGACCGTCCTATTCTGGATCTACGTCCCAGATCGTAACTCTGGAGGCCATTAGATCTGAATCAAACGATCACGATTCTGCAACCCACCGTAAATACCATACGCGCACTCTCGTCTTGTCCAAATAGACCTTGAGTCATATTGGGCCAGACCTATAATATTGACACCCCATAAAAATTGCTTAGTAGTACAAGACACACCCTCTTTATTCTTTAATCAAAATTTCTAATATATTTTCTTATTTAATGAATAATTTAGATAATAGGGTTAAATAAGTTTTTGGTCCCTATAAAATTACCAAATTTCGTTTTAAGTCCCTCTAAAATTTTCCTTCAAATTTCAGTCCCTACAAAATATTTCGTCTAAAGAAATGGTCCCTGACGTTAAAAGCCACTAACGGCTGCTGACGTGTCAAGACAGGTGGAAATTTTTTAAACCAATTACTAATTGTTTTAATCCAGCGTGTTATTAAAGGGGCCACACAGTGTCATTCCTTTGCAAATCCTTTGCCCTAATTCCTCTTCTTCATCTTCTGCCTCCATCGTGTCCTAGTTCCTCTTCTTCTTTTGCCCTAATTCCTCATTCAGTGTCACTTTGTGCTTCTTCTTCGTTCATTCCTTCAAGTTATTCTTCGTTCATCGTGACCTATGTCGTCTGTTTCAGTGAAATCGCGATTTGGTGGTAGGTTTTGTGGGTGTCAAGCTCGGATGGTGATGTATCAATGTAACAATGGACCAAATAAGGGGAGGTTGTTTTGGAGATGTCCTTACTGGAAGAATGCTGAATGCTGATACTTGTAATCTATTCATATGGGCTGAAGATGTTGGTGAAAAATCTGGAAATGAAGATCTTACCATTAGGAATTCAGAGTTTGATGTCATGGAATCTGTGGGATATATGAAGTCATTGTATGAGGATGCAAGGAAGAAGAACAAGAACTTAAAGGCCAAGTTGAAAATATTGGAATTTCATGGAAAAATAAAGATGTTGGTTCTTGTTGTGTCCTGTATGATTAATTTGTATTTTGTGTTCAAGTGTAATTACTGAGTTGTTTAGGCTTGTGAACACTTGATCAAACGATTACGATTCTGCAACCCACCGTAAATACCATACGCGCACTCTCGTCTTGTCCAAATAGACCTTGAGTCATATTGGGCCAGACCTATAATATTGACACCCCATAAAAATTGCTTAATAGTGCAAGACACACCCTCTTTATTCTTTAATCAAAATTTCTAATATATTTTCTTATTTAATGAATAATTTAGATAATAATACAAAAAAATAATTTTATCTTGTATTCTCAAATATAAAGTTTTGTTTAACGTTTTTTATTATAATAATTATTTGACTATTTTCTACTAATAATGTAAAATGATTAATAAAACGTTTGATTTAGATATTGATCTAATTAAAATAAAGCTCATTTAATATAATATCTAAAATTATTAGTTTTATTAGTAACTCATAAAAAATTCTATTATAATTAAATTTAGATGGCATTATTTTTTTCCCTTAACTAATTTCTTAGCATTTGTTATATAATTACAATTGTAAAAAAAATATATCTAACGATACTTTTTTAACTTTTCTTTATAGAATTTTAAATATAATTATAACAACACTAAAACTATATATTTTTTTTCTTCTCTTCTAAAATAATGATAGTAAATGTTTAAACACTTACATCATTTAAATTACAGACTTAAACATGCAATGTAATCTTGCTAACACATTTAACATAATTATTATTACAAAAAATATAAAAAAAAATAGGGATTGTACATAAAAATCATTTTTTTAATTACGAACTACGGTAACTGCGAACTACGTGAACTACGTAAAATACACTCAACATACAAAATAACGTACAATCCCATAAAAAATACCAACAAATAAACTACGAACTACGTTGACTCTGATCCTCCATAAGGAGGTATGTAGGCACTTGGCAACAAGGCGAGTCCCCTTCCCCAAAAATTAAGTAGGTTTGAGATTTTATTCTCTACCCTATTGTATACCTTTAACCACAATCTTTTATAAACCTTACCATAAAACTCTTATTATAAACCTTATTATAGAGACACTGTAAACCTTAAGGAAGGGTTAAGGGTGCCTAACACCTTCCCTTGACCCTAATTTCTCAACTTACCTAGAAAACTCTTAAATAGGTTTTATCCCATATTTTCCCTTATCCTTAGGATAGAATAAATATAGGTGGCGACTCTGTAGTTTAAGTTAATAACTTAAAATTTAAAGCCGGTCGTAACACCTGATCCCAGTTGGACTTGGGCTTAAAAATCGCAACACTTTTGCTGTTACAAATATGCAGAAAATATTCTGCTACAAATAAGGTCTTTAATCATAGGTTTCCTAATTTATCTCCTAAATTAGAAACCGTTGAATCTTCAATCTTCAGATTTGATTCTTCAATATTCTGACTTGATTCTTTGACCTTTAAATACGCGCCACATAGTGAAGGATAGAAAAACACTTAGAAGGGGGGGGGGGTTGAATAAGTGTGGTCTTAAAAACTCAAACGATAAAAACAATTTGCACAGTTATTTTTATCCTGGTTCGTTGTTAACTAAACTACTCCAGTCCACCCCCACGGAGTGATTTACCTCACCTGAGGATTTAATCCACTAATCGCAACAGTTTACAATGGTTTTCCACTTAGCCCACGACTAAGTCTTCTAGAGTATCCTGATCACAACTTGATCACTCCAGGAACAAATGCTTAGACACAAGCTAAGACTTTCTTAGAGTATCCTGACCACCACGTGATCACTCTAATTACAACTGCTTAGACACAAGCTAAGACTTCCTAGAGTATCCTGATCAACACTTGATCACTCTAGTTACTTTACAAATTAATGTAATCAAATAAGAGTTTTACAATGCTTCTGAAAAGCTATAATCACAACAGTGATATTTCTCTTAGAGTTTAAGCTTAATCTCACTAATATATTACAACAGCAATGTAGTGAGCTTTGATGAAGATGAAGTTTCTGAGCTTTTGATTTGAACAGCGTTTCAGCAAGTTTTTCAGAATAAGTTTGTTCAAAATTGGTAACCTTGCTTCTCATCAGAACTTCATATTTATAGGCACTTGAGAAGATGACTGTTGGGAGCATTTAATGCTTTGTGTATTCCGTACAGCATTGCATTTAATGTTTCACGCTTTTGTTAACTACCTCGAGCCTTGTTCACGCTGTGTCTACTGACGTTGCCTTTAATAGCTTCCAACGTTCCTTTTGTCAGTCAGCGTAGCCTGCCACCTGTACTTTCTTCTGATCTGACGTTTGTGAATACAACATTTGAATATCATCAGAGTCAAACAGCTTGGTGCATAGCATCTTCTTGTCTTCTGACCTTGAAGTGCTTCTGAGCGTGATACCATGAGAACTTCAGTGCTTCTGCTTCTGATCTCAAGTTCTTCTGATGCTTCCATAGACCCATGTTCTGATTCTGCCTTGACCATCTTCTGATGTCTTGCCAGACCATGTTCTGATGTTGCATGCTGAACCTTCTGAGACAAAGCTTCTGAGCGCTGATTTGTGCATACTCTTTATATATTTCCTGAAAGGGAAATTGCAATGTATTAGAGTACCACATTATCTCACACAAAATTCATATCCTTGTTATCATCAAAACTAAGAATATTGATCAGAACAAATCTTGTTCTAACAATCTCCCCCTTTTTGATGATGACAAAAACATATATAAATGATATGAATTTGCGATCAGAAAGAGCAGACGGCTAAAGACAATTACACAGCTATAGCATAAGCATGTGAATATGTCTCCCCCTGAGATTAACAATCTCCCCCTGAGATGAATAATCTCCCCCTGAAATTAATACTAGAAGAATTTTAATAATAAAAGACTTCCCTGATTATTTCGGTAGAGACGTCCACATGTGCTTGATCTTCAGAACATTCATGATTTCTGATTTCTGCTTCCATAGGACAGCTTCAGAACATTGAATTTCTTTAGATCCTCAGAACATTCACAGCTTCTGATTCCTGCTTCCATCGGACAGCTTCAGAACTTGAATTTCTTTGATCTTCAGAACATTCACAGCTTCTGATTCCTGCTTCCATCGGACAACTTCAGAACTTGAATTTCTTTAGATCTTCAGAACATCCACAGCTTCTAATTCTTGCTTCCACTTGGACAGCTTCAGAGCTTGAATTTCTTCTTTCATCACTTCATGCTAGAATGTATCAGAACATTGTTGAATGTACCAGAGCATCATCAGAGAATCTCTACATCCTGAAATGTTACAGAACAAAACTAAACGACAAAAGTCAGCATGAATGAATCAGAACATAAAATATGTTTCAGAACACATAATATGTATCAGAGCCATATAAGCCATATAGAATGTATCAGAACATATAGACATAATGTTTCAGATCATATTCTATCATCAGAATATCTGAACATTCTTGCTTCTGCTTCTGATTCTGAAGCTTCATAGCACTCAGCTTGCTTCAAGAATCCAAGAACTTGATTCATCTTGTTGCTTCTTATGTTGTTCTTTAAAGAGAATCTTCAATTCCTGCAACAACACAACTTAAAGCATAGAACTTTGCAAGTTCTGTTAGTAAAGCAACTGATTAAATCAAATCATTTATCACATATTTCTCCCCCTTTTTGTCATAACATCAAAAACATAAAAGATTCAAATGAAAAACAAAAAAGAAACGCATGGAAGAAAAAGATAATTTTCATTGAAGTTCAAGCAGACAGAAGTACAAAAGTTCAGGGAGATAAGGAAGACCAGATGCACAAAAACAGATGCAGCAAAAGCAAAAACAAAACAACTAAGACTCAATCTAAGATGACCCTAGCCTTGACAAGATCTTGGCCAGCATCTCTTGAACCCCATTGTTGTGCTCATTCTGCTTCTCTATGAAAGCTCTAAACTCAGCATTGACTGAGCTTTGCTCATCCTGGTTCTTCTGAAGAACTTCCAGAGTCCTTGCAAGACGGGAAGGTTCATCAGAAGAAGCTTCACAGCTTCTATCCAACGGGATGGCATTGTGATCTGTAGCTTCCATTGATAGATCATTTGCAGGGATTTCCTCAACAGGAACTGATTCAGCAACATGATCTTCTACATCTGCTTCTTGCATAGAAGCATCTTCATATTCTACAGCTGGAATCTCAGAATCTCCATTCTCAAGTGCCTGAAGAATGGCAGCTAGATTCCTAGGAGCAGACGGACCTTCAACTTCTGGTGGGTCAACAACTTCTGGAATGACCAAGCTTGGGTCTTCCTTAGAAGGGTTTTCCCTCAGAAAGTCAAAGAGAGTCTTGAAGTCTCCAAGTAGAACAGGATATTGAGGTATCCAGACCACAATCTCCCTGCAAGGGTTAGCTTCCAATGCAGCAGCCAGTCTTGCTTCTTCCAATTCATCCACAAACTGCTTCTCCTCAGCAGCAACACAATTTCTGAGAGGATGGTAGTATATACCATTATCGCCCTCCAGAAGGTAACCAGGGTAACTAGGGGCAGCAGCCACTAGTCTTTTATGTACTCCCATTGCTTCTACTTGAAAATCCTTGCGAAAGCTTTTCCAAAGATTTCTTGTAGAAACATCATCCAGACCATTTAGAAAGGCATCCTTCAGAAGGTCTAAACTGCTAATCACCTCATGTCTGAATAGTTCCAAGTAGGTATAGGGTTCAGGTTCAGGCGGATTGAAGGTGAATTTGTAGTCAGGTTAGAGAAGGTAGTAGGGTTTGGATTCTCTGGTAGGTAAGGGATGGGATATAGAAGGTGGAGGTGCGGTGGATGAGGAAGGGGGGATATCTGAGAGAATGATTGATGAGGATGGGATATCAGAAAGGATAGATTGAGAAGAGGATGGAATATTTGTAAAGGGAATTGGTGAGAAAGATTTATCTGAAGGAGTTGGGGGAAGAATACTTAGAGGTGTGGGGTTTAGAATGGGAGAGGAAAAAGATGATGGAGAAGGATTTGGTAAAGTGAAGTTTACTTTAGGTTCAGATGGGGGTGATTGGAGAGATGGTTTAGGGACAGAAGGAGGTGGAGTAAAAACCTGCCTGGAGATTTGTACAGAAGAAGCATGTGAAGATCTGGTTCTGTGAAAGGAATCTCTGATCCTTTTCTTCCTTCGTTCTTTAGAGTCCACCTTGTTAGGATCATAGGTGACCCTCAACTTCTTGGCTTTCATAACCTCATCTTCTCGGGCCTTTCTTTTTAGCCTAGCCTTTTGTTCCTTCTGATCCTTCTTCAGAAGATCAGCTTTGGACGGAAGTACTCTGCCACGGATCCAAGCAGGATCAATATCTGATTGCTTCCTAACACAATCTTCCAGGTAAAGCTTGACAACCTGATGCAGTTCTTTATGAAACAAGGAGACGAATCCTTCAACAGCAACTCTTCTTGACAGAATGTCAGGAAAACTTGTGCACACAACAGGTACATTCTTAATAAGTTCCAGTCTGAACAAATCAACACCATTGAAGATGGGACCTTGAACTACTCCAAGAAAATGAGGTGCATTGAGTTTTCTGATGGAGTCCAGCACTTTGCTTTCAATCAGAATGTCTGAAATCATTCTTCCGAACGGAATAGTTGTTCTTGGAATATGAGGGTACTTCGCCCTTTCATCTTCTCTTGACTCAAAGATAGAAGTCTTCAGATTCTCAAACAGAATATGAGAGATGTTGATCTCAGTCTTTTTAAAGTTGTGTAAGCTTAGGCATCTCATAGACCTTTCCGTTAGCTTTCCATTTCCTCCGACGACGCCTAATTCTGAGTTGGGGAACTCCAATTATGGAAAAAATAATAAAAGGGAAATGTTCTGTCAGGTGCAATCGATTTACATTGTTGTGCAATCGATTCCTCATTGAACAAAATGTAGAGAATGTCAATTTTTCACATTGCAATCGATTGCTTGACCCATGCAATCGATTTCTCACTAAACCATAAGCAAAAATCACATATTTTGAGCATAGTGAAATCGATTGTTCCACTATAGCAACTGATTGCTCACTGAACCAGAGCTAAAATGCTACATTTCCTGCATTGTGTCAGGTCCAAAGCCATTGATTCTCAATCCAAACAGACCCAAACATAACATAATCATTCTTTAAATGAATTTACAGGTAAATGAGATAAAGAATAGGCAAACAAATTCATAAAATCAAGGATCGCGTATCTTCATAATTCACCACAACATGCAACACGATCAAGCATCATATTTCTCAAATTAAACACAAAATCAACATATTTAGCATAAGAACATAGAGTCACTTATTTCTAATGAACCCCAAAATCACTTATTATGTAACTCTAACATTTACCCCAAAGTTTCTGCCTAGGAACCCACCTTTAAGAACAAATTATGAGTTGATGATAGAGATGAAGCAAGGATGATAATGATGATGAGGCATGCAATTAGTCTTGGACTTCTCCTCTCCTTTTCTCCCTTAACCGTCCCCTTCTCGTTTCTCTTACTCTTTCTCAATCTTTTTAAGAAGTTAATGAGTTAGAGGTGAGTCCTGGCTTATAAATATTCTTCAGGTAAAAGGACTAATATACTCTTGACTTATTCTTCAAAAGACTAAGCAATCCATGTCTAGCGAATTCCATTCTAAATCCACTTCCTAATCACTAATCACAATAGTTATGTCTTAATACCAACATTAGCATTATGGAGAATTAGTGAATAGGGATGTTACACATAAAATATATATTAAATGTGATGTATAATACATATCAATATATGATATCACTTAGATAAGCCATCAATCAAATACACAAAATGCTAAAAAGAAAAATATTATATCGATTGATATACACGGTAACAAAATTTCAACAAGAGTAAAAGCAATGCATTTATTAACAAATGAAAGTTTGTAGTTATCAAATTTGAAATTTTTATATATTTGTTTCTGCCTCACTTTGACTCAATTAAATCTAAGGAAAATTAAATGGCAGGAAAGTTATAACCACCAATGTATGCACTAATAGTGTAAAATAATTTTTGTGAAAAACGATGTCAAGAACAAAGTATAATAGAGAATTAGGAAAGACAAGAAGAACCAAAAGGATTGGTTTATAACTGTTATTCTTTTATTTTCTCTTAAAACAAGATTACAAGTGTTACAAGAAGAAGAAATAACCCTCTCACCCTAAATTAGAATTTGCAGTATGCAATGATGAGAGACTAGTATGCTATTTATAATAAAACCTAACATATTAAACTAATGGGCTTTTTCACAAATACCCATTACAAGCCAACTTAGGGTACAAGCTAACTTAAACAATTGGACATAACAAACAGGCCCAATTCGCAATACTAACAACCATATCATTTCAACACCCACATACTAGAAAACACTTCGACTACAGTATGTAGGTCTTCGACATAATCTCTGTCGAACCAGAAGCTACCCTTCGACACACTAGAGTTCGATCCAATTCTCACAAATCTCCACCTTGAAACAAACTCTATAACATCAAAGAACAAATTAGCTTTCTTCATGCAGCTTTATCAACTGCATACAGTGGAAAAACTTGCAACTCGGCAATGTCTTGGTGATCATATCAACAACATTGTGATCTGTCAAAACCTTTAGCACTTGGACTTCTCCACGCTCGATTACTCATCTGACGACATGCAACCTCACATCGATGTGCTTAGTTCACTCATGATATGCTGAGTTCTTCGACAAGTGTATTGCACTTTTACTATCACATTTAACAATGATACCTCGACCTTGAAGTTTCAGCTCATTCGCAAAACCTTCAAGCCACAATGCTTCTTTCACAGCTTCAGTTAGGGCAATATACTCCACTTCAGTGGTTGATAGAGCAACAACTTTCTGAAGTGTTGCTTTCCAACTAATTGTTGGGCCAAACATAGTGAAAACATATCCAGAAATAGATTTTCTAGAATCCATACAACCTGCATAATAAGAGTCGACATATCCTTCAATTACTGCTTTACTATCTTCACCCAAGGCTCCACCATAAATTAGGACCCTATTCAGAGACCCATTTATGTACCTTAAAATCCACTTCAATGCTTGTCAGTGAGCCTTTCCAGGATTCGCCATGTGTCTGCTTGCAAGACTTAGTGCATATGCTATATCGGGTCTAGTATAGACCATATCATACATCAAAGAACCAACTATATTAGCATATGGGATGCTTTTCGTATACTCTTTTGACATCAGTACTGGAACACTGATCAGTACTCAACTTGAATTGAGAGTTTGTTGGAGTCACAACCGGCTCTGAATTTGACATACCAAACTTTTCAAGAATCTTCAGTAGGTATGCCTCTTGAGATAAGCATAATTTTGATTGCTTTCTATCTCTTCGAATGTCAATCCCAAGAATTCTGGAAGCAGCTCCCAGATCCTTCATATCGAACTCCTTATTGAGTTCAGCCTTCACCCTCATTACATCTTCGACATTGTTGCTTGCTCTGAGAATATCATCCACATAAAGCAACAAAATAACAAATGAATTATCAGGTCGAAATCGAAAGTAAACACAATGATCAAATTGTCTACTAACGAAACTTATGCGTTCCATGAACTTGTCGAATCTCCTATTCCAGTATCGAGGAGATTATTTCAGTCCACATAAGAATCTATTCAACTTGCACACATAATCAACACCAAGTTACGCCCTCTTAAACTTCTATAGCATAGTCAAATAGAATTTTAGTAAAGGATATTATCAACATCCAAGATAAAACTAGTAACTGTTAACTAAACAACATTGAAAAAATTTACCAACAAAATTTATCAACAAAATTAAAATGAATACGAGTTAAGAATAGGCTATCTCAAAATAGAGGAGGATCTGGAAGAGTGAAAGGAAAATAAAATCCCTCTTTTCGTCATATTCAAGCACATTGGAAGAATAGGGACAATTGAGGAAGGAATTAGAATGTGTTAGATGAAGAAACTCTGACGAGTGATTATGAAACTATAAAGAGAAGGAAGCATACATACTGGTGGAACAAAAATTGGATTGCATTAGTGACATGGGTCTTTTCTAAATATCAATATAGAATATTAAGCATTAAAATTAAATTTAATATAAATATATTATGTAAACAAACGCACGTATCAGACTAGAAAACATTTTGACTTTGTGTATAATTTCATCCAAATCTAGCACATTAATCTTGAAAATTATATCATTACAATGACTTCAAACGCACCAACAAATTGCTAGTGAAAAAACACCCACTCTTTTAATTGAACACTCTCTGTCCAAATTGGCCATCATAATAATCCTATTTTCTTTTTAAGAAAGATGAATTTTCATGTAAAAAGAAGAAAAAAAATCGCAGAGATATGACTAGACCTATAAGATTCTATGCTCAAAGAAGTCATATGTTAACAAACAAAACCCTGTATCCACATAAATCTATACCACATAATTCATAAGTTACTTTTATTTATGATCTCTATACCTACTACGGTAATAAATTTCTATTGGGATATGCCACTTACCCACAATTTTATCAGCAATTATTAATGATGTCTATTGATATATTGTAAATTTCTTGTAGTGTTCGCCAAAACTACATTTTCATATTCATAAGAATTGTTTTGCATCAGGCCTTAGGTTTTGATGATAACTTTTCATGTTATCTTAAGAAATAATTATACACTAAAGGTTTTCTTTTTAGTATGTGGCTTTTTTGGATGGAGGATAATTCACAATAAAATTGCTACAAAAGACCAACTTCACAAAAGAGGTATTTTGGATAGCAATAATTTATTGTGTTTTGTGTTCGACGGAGGAGGAGAGCGTATCGTATCTTCTTGGGGATGTAGGGTGGTGGTGGCTATTTGGAAGAAGGTTTTCGAGTGGTTAGGTAACGATGTGGGGTTGCCTTTGGAGGAGTTTGAATTCTATCCCTTTCGTTACAGGAAGGTGAGGAATTTGGTCAAAAGGGAAATTGTTGCGGTCATTTGGTTAGCAACGGTGTGGTGTGTTTGGAAGAGGCGGAATGCAATCATTTTCAATAATGTGACTTTAAGTTTTACGGAATGCATGACGGAGATCATTTTCAATTCTTGGAAATGGTTATTTGCTAGTCATAAAGTTATGAACAATTGTAATTTCTTTACTTGGAGTACTCTGCCTCTTCTTTGCTTTGAGATGTAGAGGTTCTGCATTTGTATTGAGTGGAGTATCCCTTATACTGCCTTTCCAATTCCATTTCCTATTGAAAAAAAAGTATATGGATTTTTTCTTGTAGGTTTTGACTCTGGTAAGAAGGCTTGTGACGTCATCTGGTTCAGAACTCAACACTCTAGAAGAACACTAGTTCTGTGTTACAATGGAAGTTATGATTCTGGAATGCTACTTATACAACGGTTCAAAGGAACGTTAGTACAGGAGCTTTTGATCATGACTCTATAAAGAAATCTTTGGAGGCCTTCTAAAGCTTTATTTTTGCGTCCCATGTTCTGAATGTGCTGAAGTCGAAGTTCTGTTGAACGCGTTATGAAGATTCGAAGACATCGCTTCAGAAGTCCAAGTGTTGAAGACTTTGGAGACAAAGGTTCTGCTGAACAATATTTAAAGACTCAAAGACTTAGGTTTGAAGATTAAATTTTTTATCATCTGCAACATGCTTCAATCAACATACTATCAGAAGCCTCTGAAGATTTAGAAGATCAAGTACGGCTTACGTGTGATGGTGAGCATAAAAGTACTAACGTAAATTGTGACCTCTACTCTTTTAGGGTGGCGTAAGCACATTCCAACCTGTACTTGTTACCTACCATTTTCACTATGACTGTTAGGGACTTTACATTTGTACTTTGCATTACCTATTATATCCTCCAACAGGTCTATCCTTCTCTATAAAAGAACCCATTGGGAGTATTTGAAATCAACAAATCAGTTCTACAAAACTACACCCAAGCGTTGCACAAACTGTGTTAGAGAAATGTTGTGTATAGTTTTGTATTTTAAGTAAGGAGTTTTAATTTGTTTGTATCTTACTTGTCACACTTTTGTGTTGTTGTACTTAAACATTGTGTAACCTTCTTATTATAAGCATTTTAAAATACACACTTGTAATCAACTTGATTGATTGTTTCTTTGGGGTCTAGGTGCTAGTCAGAAGCCCTGAGAAGAATGTGGCCGCGGTCATAGTGGTTTCACGATAAAGATCAAGTGAACTTGTTGGGATTGTCAGCAAGGTTGATCGGAAGCTTATTATGGTTGTTTCCTTGAGAAGGCTATATGCTAGTCATGAGTCTCAAGAAGGCATTGGTTGCGGTCACTGTGGTTGTATGTAATCAGTTTGGTTATAGTGGATTAAGTCGTTATTGAGAAGACAAAATCACCTTGGCAGATGGACTGAAGTAACACTCAAGTCAAAGAAATGAAGGTTCTTGCCTTGATTCAAAAATATGAAGCCTTCTGAATGGAGGATGACAAAACTATGAGATAATGTGTTCAAAAATATCATTGTGTTCAATTTTTTTATCTACCAAGTTTTTGAGTTACACTTATTCAATCCCCCTTTCTAAGTGTTTTTCTATCCTTCAATTGGTATCAGAGGCTGGTTCTAGGTGCAAGCACTTAACCGTGTTAGACAAAAGATTCAGGGAGAAAAACACAAAATGGTTGATCCAGTTCCAATTCATACTGATCAAAACAACAATGGTAACAATGGAAGTAACAACTTCAATGGCTACTGTCATACCTCAATTTTTGACCCTAAGATCATACATTGGTGGTAGTTTAATCATCATTCAAGAGCACCAGTTTGAGACTCCATTCTTGATATTGTGTTTATCTCTGAGGGGAATCATCAAGCACTTTTAGTTTTTATTATTTGTTTTATACTAACCAAAATACAAAAATATGTATTTTGTCTCTTTTGTTTATATTTTACAGGTAAAAGATCGGGCAAAAATCTAAACAGTGCAAGAAATCAATTTTTGAAAATTTTGAAGATGGAAATCGATTTACCCAAGGGGAAATCGATTTCCCTGGGGCGAAATTCAAAAATAATAAGGAGGGAAGTGTGACATCATTTTGGCACCTACTTTCTTTGATCATTTTTGTCATTTTACCAATTTTCCACCTCAACAAAATTAATTCCCTTCATTAAACCCACTTAAACCCCATTTTTCCATTTAAATACCATTTAAACACCAATTAAACACAAGTTAATTAACCAAAAGCAAAAAGACCAAATTGCCACTACTCTTGCTCCCATCCTATAAATAGAGGTCTCTACTCCCTTATTTCACAAGCTTGGAGAGCTAAAAAAGTTCTTGCAAATTCATTTCTCACCCTTTCCAAAACCCTCACCCAAAGTTCATTTTCATAGAATTAGTGAGATTCACATTGAATCTTACTAGTTTTGAACTAAACCTCCTACATTTCACTGTTTTCTTTGTTTGTTCATCTCCAATTTTGAAGGATCTACACATTTTGTGCTTGTTCTTGAAGCTACTTCAACATTTGGTTCAAGAATTGGTAAATTCCTAAACTCTAAGATGTAGATCTTTGTTGCTTGTGTTCAATGCATCTTTGATGCTATATTGGTCCTATTTGATGGTGAATTGGTGGAAATTTCGTGCTCCAATGGATATGTGATCATAAGGTGTTTGTATGTTTGTCTAAATTGAGTTTTATAGTGCATAATGCTGTTTTTTTGAAAACTGTGCGCAGGAAATCGATTTCCTCCAGAGGGAAATCGATTTCCACTCTGTTTTTTGCGCCTGTTTTTGAAGTCTGAAGGCAAGAAATCGATTTCCCACAGAGGGAAATCGATTTCATTAAGGCAGAATGCTTGTTTTTGTGGTTTTTTGACTTGCTTTTGGTTCTAACTCTTCTTCTACTCCATTCTTTTGATATTTTCTTTGAATCACAAGTTAGAGGCCTAATTTCTCTCTAATTTCAATGGACTTAGGGCGTCGATAGGATGAGAATCCAAATCTGTAATATTAAGTGATTGAAATTATGGATGAAAGGAGCCTTTGAATGTGGTTCCATCTTTTATTTCTTTTTATTTTGATCGATGAAAGTCTTAATACCTTAGGAATTCTTATGGATTCTTGGTAAAGACTAGATCACTCCCTATTTTTCTCTTCGTGCGGTGTTGCTTTCGGAGAGTGATCTACATATCGCTTCTCTCGCATGCATTAGCACACAAAGTTTTGACCGGTCTCGTTGTAGGGTGATTTCTACATAAATCACTTGGCGATGTGCTTAACATAGCGCAATATTTCGTGTCCTGAATCAAAAAAGATCAAATATGGAAGAGAATTGTATGCGGTTGATTTAAGACTTATGGAGGTTTATCGTGTAGTCGCTATGATTTTATCAAGCTTCTGATAAATGTCCATTGAATTTAAATCCGAGAACATTCTTCACTCACCATCGATCTTTATTACTAACTTTGATAACATACTTGACAAGTTTCAAGATGGTTATCTTTAACATCTGACAACTAACTTTAATTTCAGCAATTTATTATATTGCTCTTTATATTTCTCGCTTTATCGCTTTATTTTAGCATTTCATCATATTTCTCTTTGTCCATTTGGACATTTATATTCTGCTATTTTTCCTTTGTCCATTTGGACGTATTGTTTATGTTTCCGCTATTTTCTTTTTGTCCACTTGGACCATACTTTACTTTTATGCTAAAACACTAATAAACAACAAAAATCTAAAAAACGCTTAAGGCTTTTTTTTCGGACTATTGGTTACTATCCCGAGCATTTTGGAGACTTGGACTTTTGGACTTAGTACCTCTGGACCCTGTTATGATATTGTTACTTTGTTGTTATTTTGTCTGTCTGGCATTGGATTGTTGTCTGTTTGTGTATGCAGGTATTTTCTTGAAAGTCCTTAATGGTTAATTCCAAGGCATTGTGATAAGGATTTTACCCGAAAACAGCCGTTACTCTGTTTGATTTTCGTCAGAATTTTAGTGTGCTTAATGTGAAGTGGTGCTAAGACAATAAGTTCATCTGGATCCCCAAGTAATGTGTTGGTTTGGTATTGATAAGTCCAAAGGATGGGAAATCTACCTTGACTCATAATGTCAAGTGTTGGCTTCTTATTTCGGTTAGACCGTTCTTTTCCTTAGCTTTTATTTTACACATTAGGATAGCCTCTTCATCTCCTCCCACTTCTTAGATTTTCAAAATCTTTTTCCTTTTTCAAAAAACCTTCTTATGTTTGTACAACCTTTTTAAAACCTTTTCTTTAAAAATATCTTTTGCCCTTAGTGGCTTTTCTTCAAAAGTTTAGACACGACTAATTGTTGAAACGAGTGGCATTACCCCACGATTTTGAAATTGATTGATATAATGAGATCTTTTCCGCATGAGAGAGCTAGTGGCATACTCGTTAATTTCTATCCGAGTTGGAGCCCTTCTTTCATTTGCGATGCAAAGAACTCGTTTGTTCTCATGCTCAAGATCAATGGCTGAGTATTTCTCTCCGACGATGATAAAGTGTTTATTCGTTTTAAAAATGTTTTCCCTTTTAAGTGGAACTACATTAGCTGACTTCTCCATTTCACCGAGGAGGTATGTAGGCACAACGCTTAATGCCTTGCTGAGTTTATTTTAAAAATAAAACAAACCCTTTTTTTAGCACACACAACACAGATTTTCAAAAAGGTTCCTGTGGAGTACCACAGATATGAGGGGTGCTGTAAACCTTCCCCTTGTATAATCAACACCCGTACCTAAGATCTCTTCTTTTTGTTTAAAAAATAAATTTTGGGTTTTTTCGTTCTTTTCACTTTTCCTTTGGAAATAATAAAGCGCGGTGGCGACTTTCACTGAAATATTGAGTCGAGTCAACTTAATGGCTTCGATCTCAGATTTTCCCCGCTACAGAAAAATGGCGACTTCACTGGGGATCCAGTTTTAAGTGTGTTAAGCCTATTTTTGTTTATCTGTGTGTTTTTTATTTGTATATATTATTGTGTGCTTTGTTTGTTTATTTTCTTTTTTCTTTTTGGTGCTCGATGGTTCCTCTGTGATGAGATAAAGTTCTAACCCAGACTCTGGTGAGTAACTTGAGATAGGAGGTGGCAAAACCAATAGTCGCATGTCAGGAGCAATCCTTACCATGAGCGTCATATGGTGGAACCCAATCAGTGGAGGCCTCATGGAAGGTAGTAGATGTTGTTACGAATCATCGTAAGAACGCTATTTCTTTCAATAGTTAGTGTCCGTAGAAGCTGAATGGCCTAGAACCCTTTTAACCCATCTAAGCCTTTTTAGGATGTAGTGCAGAAACAAGATCAAGTACCAATTTGAGCTTGTTGTCATGCGATACTACGCTCAGACGAGGTCTTTTTAGGCATATTATTGGCGCCCACGAGCAATTGTGCGTTCCTGTAGTATTCGATAGAAGATTGAAAACTCTGGGAACCTTTGTAGAACCCGGTCGGCAGGTACAAAATTCCTTAGATCACACCTTGTGGGATGGGTAGACCCGTGGCTCCATGCTCGTGACGTCGAACCTTTGAACCTGGATTGTGTGATTTTGTGTGATTTTTGTGAATCTTGTGTGCTCTTAATTGTGGTTGATGCATAAACCATGCATTCATAAAAATGTCCTTCACAAATGGTTTTCAAGGAACTTAGAGACTTTCTTTGTAAACATCACAGGTACCATGGATCAAAAGAGAAGCATCAAGAAGTACACCTTCAGGAATTCAAGCGCAAAAGAGTTGAAAGAGCTAGCAACTTTGGTTCCTAATCTTGACAACTTCAGAAACCGTTATGGGAAATTGATCTCTATCTTGAAAACCAAAGTGGAGAAGGGGATTCTTGAGACTCTTGTGCAGTTTTATGACCCGGTTTATCATTGTTTCACCTTTCCAGACTATCAGCTTATGCCCACTTTGGAGGAGTATTCATATTGGATTAGTTTGCCAGTCACAAATGATATACCATTTAGTGGTCTGGAGAAAGAACCTCAGGTTGATGAGATAGCAGAGCTTCTTTAGTTGAAGATATCAGATGTGAAAGCAAATATGACCAAAAAAGGAGGAATTTGGGGTTTGACTTCTAAGTTCTTGATTGGAAAGGCTTCTACGTTGGCTAGCAAAGGAAGTATGATTGCTTTTGAGACATTTCTGGCCTTGCTCATCTATGGTTTGATACTCTTTCCCAACATTGACAACTTTGTCGATGTTAATGCTATTCGGATCTTCATCATTGGGAATCCTGTGCCTACTTTGCTTGGGGATACTTATCATTCCATTCACCATAGGACTGATAAGAAAGGTGGACTTATCAACTGTTGCACTCCTTTGCTCTATAAGTGGTTTATTTCGCACTTACCTTAGACCAAGAATTTCTTGAGCAATCCTGATGGTCTCTCATGGTCTCAGAAGATCATGCCTCTTACTAATGGGAACATCCATTGGTACAATCTTGCTTATGACATTGGTGAGATTATTGATAGTTGTGGAGAATTCCCTAATGTACCTCTTCTTGGTATACAAGGAGGAATTACTTACAACCCTATTCTTGCAAGGCATCAATTTTGTTACCCCATGAAGGAGCGACCCGCTAGTATTCTTATGTCAGGAATCTTTTATCTTAATCAAGATGGAGATTCAGATATGAGAAATCGGTTTGTGCGTGCTTGGCACCATGTTGATAGGAAGATACATTTGGGAAAGAAGCAATGTGTTGCTCTCAAAGACTATACTGATTGGGTTCAAGCTAGAGCTCACACCTTTCAGATGCCTTACTTACTCGAGGAGCCTTCTCTACTCATTACTCCACCATTGTCTTTCACTATTCCCGTCGAGAGTAGTGAGGAGCACCTAGAACTCGTGGCTAAGTTGAGATTGGAAAGAGATGATTGGGAGAAGAAGTTTCATGCTTCAGAAATGGAGAAGAAAGAGTTGAAGATACATTTGAAAGAAAAGGATGAAATGCTTTATATCCAAGATGGTTGGTTGATGGAAAAGGATGATCAGATCCGTCATCAGGAAGAGTTACTTCAACAACATGGTGGAAAGCAAAAGAGACAACAAGAGGATTTATTTTCCTCTGGTAGTCATGAAGATTCAGTTGCATGGAAAGAAGTTGCTGATAAGCGGATGGTCGAGAAGACTCATTTGAAGGCCTTTTATGAGGATGAATTGGAGAAGCTCCGTAGGAAGATGCAAAGAGGAGCTGGATCTTCGTCAGAAGTGTTCCCTTCTAGTTTTTAGCTTTTCTGTTGTTTTGTAATTTTGGATCTTTGAATCCTTTTGTAAGCTTTTCTATTATTAATAAAAGATTTTGTTATGTTTTATGTTGTTTTTGCTAATGTTTACAATTAATGTCTTAGAGTTCCTTGAAAACCAATAAAAATCATTTGCATTGCATTTCATGTATCGTTCTGCATTTTGGTCTTGCTTCCGAGAGTATTACCCGAGGTCTTATTCAGTGTTCTTCATAGAAAATCAAGCTATCTCACCGATATAACACTCGAGCTAACTGCAAGAATAAGATGGAAAGTCTTGAACAAGAGAATCGTGAGCTACGTTAAGAGGTTGTTACTTTGAGATATGGTGTGGAATGTCTCACTGCTCTGGTTGAGACATTGATGGCTACTCAGAATAAGAATCAGAATCAGGTTCCTCCTCCCAATGCCCAAGCTCAGGGTCAGGCTACTGTGGTTTCTGAAATCGCTGCTACAACAATTCCTGCTATTCCTGTTGGTGCTACTCAGCAACGTATGCCTAATGGATACCCCTGGGGTATGCCTGAAGGTTATCTGTCTGCTCCTGAGATGACTCGTCCTTTGACTCCTGTTATGGTCACCACGTCTCCTATTGTTCATACTGGTCCTTTTGTCCCAGAATCCATTTAGGATACTGCGCCAAGTGAAGGATTGGGTGTTCACGACAGAATGGATGGTTTCCAAGATCAGTTTGAAGAATTTCAGAAAGAGATGAAAGCGCTGCGTGGGAAAGAATTGTTATGAAAGAATGTGCATGATCTCTGCATTGTTCCCAATTTGAAAGTACCTGCTAAGTTCAAGTTGCCGAAATTCGAGAAGTATAAGGGAAATTCCTGTCCTCAGGCGCATCTGGTGATGTATGTAAGGAAGATGTCCACTCAAACTGATGATCAACGTCTGTTGATCCATTATTTTCAAGATAGTTTGACTGGAGCTACTTCAAAGTGGTATATGGGCCTTGATAGCACCCATATTCGCACTTTTAATGATTTAGCTGAGGCGTTTGTGAAGCAATACAAGTATAATGTGGACATGGCTCCTGATAGGGATCAGCTGCGAGCTATGATGCAAAAAGAAAAGGAATCCTTCAAGGAATATGCTCAGAGATGGCGTGAGGTTGCCGCCCAAGTGATTCCTCCGATGGAAGAGAAAGAGATGACTAAGATTTTCTTGAAGACTCTTGGTCCATTTTACTATGAGAAGATGATTGCAAGTGCTCCTGTAGACTTCACTAAAATGGTGGGTATGGGTGTTAGGCTGGAAGAAGCTGTGTGAGAAGGTCGTCTAGTTCAGAATGACAATCCGTCTGGTGGTGCAAAGAAGTATGGTTCTTCATTCCATAAGAAGAAGGAATCGGACGCTAATGCTGTTTCTCATGGAAGGAATAGTCGATCCAGAAATCAATCTCAACAAGTGGCATCAGTAACTTTAGTTGTGAATTCAGCGCCTGTAGCTCCTGTTAATCAACAACCAGCGAAGAGGAATCCGTATCCTCGAGTTAATTTTGATCCAATCCCCATGACGTACACTGAACTGTATCCTGCTCTAATTCATAAGAAGTTGATTCAACCAAGGTCACCGCCTCCCGTTCCAGAGAAACTGCCTTGGAGGTATAAAGTTGATGCCACTTGTGCTTTTCATCAGAACGCTCTTGGGCATGACTTAGAGAATTGTTGGCCTCTAAAGAATGAAGTTCAGATATTGGTTCGTTCTGGAATGCTTTCTTTCCGTGATATTGGTCCTAATGTGCAGAACAATCCATTGCCAACTCATGAAGCGTCTGCTGTCAATATGGTTGAGCATAGTTTTAGACACTGTCGTGTGCCTGATATTTGTGCTCTACGTGGATCTTTGAAGGAGATACATGAGAGGTTTGTAAGAAAAGGAGTGACAGATTTTAGTCATGATGGTTGTCCTTTGTATGGTGAAGATCCTATGGGATGTGCTGCCCTCCAAGATGATGTTCAAACACTGATAGGTTTGGAATTATTGGATGACGAGATAGATAACACTTATGTATATCACAAGTTGCATTTGGATCAGTTTAATGGGGTTGTGAGTAATATTACTGCGTGTAACAATTTGAGCTTCAGTGATGAAGATTTGCCTGAGGAAGGAAGAAATCATAATCTGGCTTTGCACATCTCTGTCAGTTGCAAGGAGGACTCAATGTCTAATGTGCTGATCGATACTGGCTCATCACTGAATGTCATGCCAAAATCCACTTTTGCTAAGCTGTCTTATGGTGGCACACCAATGAGATTTAGCAATGTGATTCTTAAGGCTTTTGATGGATCACAAAAATCAGTGGTTAGAGAGGTTGATTTGCCTATTAGTATTGGACCGTTTGTCTTCAAGATTACTTTTCAGGTGATGGACATCTTTCATGCATACAGTTGTTTATTGGGACACCCATGGATCCATGAAGCTGGGGCAGTTACTTCGACTCTTCACCAGAAGTTGAAATTTGTGAAAGATGGAAAGATGGTTGTCGTGAATGGAGAACAAGCTTTGCTGATTAGTCATCTCTCTTTGTTCCGTGCTATAGAAGCTGATGAAGTAGTCATTGGAACTGCATTCCAAGCCCTGTCTGTTAATGATGAATTCAAAAAGGATGAAGCTTCCATTGCCTCCTTCAAGGATGCTCAGCTGGTGGTTCAGAATGGTCATTTAGGAGTATGGGGACAAGTGGTGAGTCTGCAAGAGAACAAGAATAGAGCTGGTCTGGGATTTTCTACCTCAGACAAGTCTGTGATGAAGCCTGGATCTGCTTTTCGTCCTTATCAAGAGATATTCCATAGTGCTGGGTTCCTACATCCGGCTCCTCCGGATGTGGACGCTATCATTGAAGATGAACCAGAACTAGAAGTGCCAAGCTTTGTGACCCATGGAAAGATGATCAAGAACTGGATCACCATTGATGTTCCTGATTGTACTCATGCTTCAAAGTAATTTGCTTTTATGTTTTTCAAAATCCTTTCATTCTGCCCAAGATGAAAGTGAAATTGCTGGGGCTTTTTTCTGTTTGTTTCAAACATTAAAATCATCAATAAAAGTCATTTTGTTTCTGCATATATATGTTTTTTACCTTTTGCTTTTTCTGGAAAGTGGTAACACAAAAAACCTTAAAAAATGTTTTCATTTGCGATAATCTGCACGATTACATGTTTGTATATATCTTTCCTTTTCCTGAAATAATAATCACTTGTGCAGATTAATCAATAAAATCGTTGAAAGTAATGACCCTGCACCCTCTCCCAACTTCGAGTGACCTGTGTATGAGACGGAAGAAGAAAGTGATGAATGTATTCCTGATGAGATTTCCCGACTGCTTGAGCACGAGGAAGACACCATTCAGCCGTATAAAGAGCCGTTAGAAGTCATCAACTTGGGTTCTGAAAAGGATAAGAAGGAAGTCAAGATTGGGCACTGCTTGGTCAAGATGTTAAGAAGAGGATTGTAGAGCTTCTTAAAGAGTATGTTGACATTTTTGCGTGATCCTACCAAGACATGCCTGGGTTGGACACAGATATTGTGGAGCATCGTTTGCCGTTGAAACCTGAATGTTCTCCTGTCAAGCAAAAGCTAAGAAGAAGTCATCCCGATATGGCGGAGAAGATTAAGAATAAGGTCTTGAAGCAGATAGATGCAGGTTTCCTTGTCACTTCTGTATATCCTCAATGGATTGCCAATATCGTGCCTGTGCCGAAGAAAGACGGAAAAGTTTACATGTGTGTTGTTATAGAGATTTGAATAATGCCAGTCCGAAAGATGATTTTCCTCTACCTCACATTGATATGTTGGTAGATAGCACGACAAAGTTTGAGGTTTTCTCCTTCGTGGATGGTTTTTCAGGATACAACCAGATTAAGATGGAACCTGAAGAAATGGAAAAGACAACCTTTATTACGCCATGGGGGACATTCTGCTACAATGTGATGCCTTTTGGGTTGAAGAATGCTGGCGCGACGTATCAGAGGGCCATGTTCACTCTTTTCCATGATATGATGCACAAAGAGATTGAGGTTTATGTGGATGACATGATTGCCAAGTCCCAGTTAGAAGAAGGGCACATGGAGGATCTTTTAAAGTTGTTTCAGCGTTTGAGAAAGTATCGTCTCCGCTGGAATCCAAACAAATGCACTTTTGGTGTCCATTCTAGAAAATTATTGGGTTTCGTTGTCTGTCAGAAAGGAATCGAAGTAGATCCTGATAAAGTCAAAGCAATTCAGGAAATGCCAACACCAAAGACTGAGAAACAAGTGAGGGGTTTCCTCAGACGTTTGAATTATATCTCCAGGTTCATTTCCAATATGACTGCTACTTGTGAGCCAATTTTCAAGTTGTTAACGAAAAATCAAGGATGTGTGTGGAATGAAGATTTTCAGAAAGCTTTTGACAACATCAAAGAATATCTGCTTGAACCTCCCATTTTGCTCCCTCCAACTGAGGGAAGACCTCTGATTATGTACCTCACAGTGCTTGAGAATTTAATGGGATGTGTGTTGGGTCAGCATGACGAGTCTGGTCGAAAAGAGTATGCAATATACTACCTTAGCAAAAAGTGTACCGAGTGCGAAACAAGATACTCGCTACTTGAGAAAACTTGTTTTGCTTTGGTGTGGGCTGCTCGCCGACTGAGACATTATATGTTGAATCACACCACCTTATTGATTTCCAAAATGGATCCAATTAACTACATATTTGGAAAACCTGCATTAACCGGAAGGATTGCTCGCTGGCAAATGTTGCTATCTGAATATGATATTAAATACCGAGCTCAAAAAGCCGTGAAAGGAAGTGTGTTGGCAGAGTACCTCGCTCACCAACCAATTGATGATCATCAATCTATCAGAATAGACTTCCCGGATGAAGATATAATGTATTTGAGAGCTCAAGATTGGGATGAACCGTTGCCAGAAGAAGGACCAGATCCTGGATCTAAATGGGGTTTAATTCATGATGGAGCTTCTAATGTTCATGGCCATGGTATTGGTGCCATTATTATAACTCCGCAAGGTTCACATGTTCCTTTCACTGCAAGGATATGTTTTGATTGTACAAATAATATTGCTGAATATGAAGCTTGCATCATGGGACTTGAAGAAGCCATTAATCTGAGGATTAAGATTCTTGATGTTTATGGAGATTCCGCGCTTGTGATTAATCAGATTAAAGGAGAATGGGAAGCGCGTCATCCTGGTTTAATCCCTTACAAAGATTACGCCAGAAGGCTGTTGACATTCTTCAACAAAGTTGAATTCCACCACATCCCTCGAGATGAGAATCAGATGGCTGATGCTTTAGCCACATTGTCTTCCATGTACAAAGTGAATTTCCATAATTGACCTCGGATTACAATCAGGCGTCTTGATAGACCTGCTCATGTATTCGCAGTTGAGGAATCAGCAGATGAGAAGCCTTGATATTTCGATATTAAAGATTTCCTTCAGACCCAAGAGTACCCACTTGGGGCATCAAATAAGGATAAGAAAACTTTGAGGAGATTGGCTGGAAGTTTCTTCATCAATGCGGATGTTTTAGATAAGAGAAATTATGACATGATTTTGCTCAGATGCGTGGATAGACACGAAGCAGACATGTTGATGCATGAAATTCATGAAGATTGTTTTGGTACTCATGCCAATGGACATTCGATGGCTAAAAAGATGCTTAGAGCAGGTTACTATTGGTTGACAATGGAATCTGATTGCTACAAGTTTGTAAAGAAGTGTCACAAATGTCAAGTGTGTGCTGACAAGATTCATGTGCCTTCGACACTTCTCAATGTTATCTCCTCTCCATGGCCATTCTCTATGCGGGGTATTGATATGATTGGCATGATTGAACCCAAGGCTTTGAATGGACATCGATTCATCCTGGTAGCAATTGATTACTTTACCAAATGGGTAGAGGTTGCTTCATATGCTAATGTGACAAGGCAAGTTGTGGTCAGATTTATCAAGAACAACATCATCTACCGATATGGTGTACCAAGTAAGATCATTACTGATAACGGTTCAAATCTGAATAACAGTATGATGAGAGAACTGTGTGAAAGCTTCAAGATTGAACATCACAATTCTTCGCCTTATAGGCCAAAGATGATTGGAGTTGATGATGCAGCAAATAAGAATATTAAGAAGATTGTGCAAAAGATGGTTGTTACGTACAAGAACTGGCATGAGATGCTCCCATTTTCTTTGCATTGGTACCGTACATCTGTTCGTACTTCAATCGGGGCAACTCCCTTTTCTTTGGTTTATGTTATGGAAGCAGTGCTCCCTATTGAGGTTGAGATTCCATCGTTGAGAGTTTTAATGGAAACCAAGTTATCTGAGGCTGAGTGGTGTCAGAGCAGGTTTGATCAATTGAATTTGATAGAAGAAAAGAGAATGACGGCTTTATGCCATGGTCAGCTATACCAGAAGAGAATGAAGAAAGCTTTTGATAAAAAGGTTCGACCTCGTGTATTCAGAGAAGGTGACCTCGTGCTCAAAAGGATCTTGTCTTTCACCTCCGATTTAAGGGGCAAGTGGACTCCGAATTTTGAAGGACCATATGTTGTTAAGAAAGCCTTCTCTGGCGGTGCATTAATTCTTGCAACTATGGATGGAGAGGAGCTCCCACGTCCCGTGAATGCTGATGTAGTCAAGAAATACTTCGCCTAAAAATAATAAAAGAACAGCTCACTAAGTTGAAAACCCGAAAGGGCGGATTAGGCAAAAAAGAGCGTCTCGGTGGATTGAAAACCCGAAAGGGCGGTCCAGGCAAAAATTAGAGACATAAACAGAATAAAATACCCGGTGGACCAAAGACCCGAAAGGGCGGTCCAGGAAAAAGTTAGGGATTCATGGCAAGTAACTACATCATACAAGACTTGATCATCAACAGTATTTGTTTATCATGAGAAGTTCAACACATTTCAACGGAAGCCTTTGCTCAGGAATTCCAAGTTGAGAGAGAGGACGGGGTCATTACATTTCAATGTTCCTTTTCCACAAAATTACCACTTTCCAAACTTTGTAATCATCCATGGGGTCTTGCCTTTTGCAGGCTACCATTCTATTAATATAAGTTTGAGCCTTTACTCTTTATTTGCAATCCTATTTCCTTCATATCTCAAAAGTTTGTTGTAGCACTCTCTGCTCATTGTTTATGGATGATACCTCGAGTGTTCAGCTTGAGACATGCTTGATTATATTTTTGCACTCTACCTCTTGAGTTACTCCTTGTGCTAAGTTTTGGCAGCATATGCATCATTAACATGCATCAAAAACAGTCATGCATTCGCATTAGCTATCATGAAGTTTACTGTCAATCAGATTTCTCTTTCATTTAGAGTGTCTTTAGGCAGAAAATACTCACTTTCTTTGAAATCCCCGCTGAATTTGTTTCTATGTGGATAATATGTTTCAGTTATTCTGTTCAAAATGCTTACGAACAGAAATCTTGTGAGTTATTCCCTCACTTGATCTGGTCTTATTTGGCAGTTTCTTTCCATTTGACCATGGATTGAATTTTGGTCGCTGGATGATGAATGTTGAGATTGTGCACTTGTGTTTGCACCCTCAATCTTTGAAACGAAAAGCAAAGTGTTATTGATTGATCTTCACCGTCAGTGGTACGTCGGAGCATCTCTTCTCACCTTCATTGTAACGTTGGTGTATTTTATATCTTCACCGTCAGTGGTACGTCGATGCATCTCTTCTCACCTTCAGTGGAACGTTGGTGTATTTTGTTATATCTTCATCGTCAGTGGTACATCGATGTGTATCTCTTTTCTACCTCTAGTGGAACGTTGGTAGCTCACCTTCAGTGGAACGTTGGTGTATGTTGGTATATTTTATCGTCAGTGGTACGACGATATATCTCTTTTCTACCTCTAGTGGAACGTTGGTAGCTCACCTTCAGTGGAACGTTGGTGTATCTTATTATATCTTCATCGTCAGTGGTACGTCGATGTATTTCTCGTTAATACCTTTAGTGGAACATTGGTATATTTCATCGTCAGTGGTACGACGGTATATCTCTTTTCTACCTCTAGTGGAACGTTGGTAGCCCACCTTCAGTGGAACGTTTGTGTATTCTATTATATTTTCATCGTCAATGGTACGTCGATGTATTTCTATTAATACCTTCAGTGGAACGTTGGTGTATATTGTTATATTTTGATCGTCGGTGGTACGTCGATGCATTTCTATTCATATCATCAGTGGAACGATGGTATGTTTGTTGTTAATGAAAGATTGGTATTCTGATTCCCCAGTGAAAGAGGATGCATATTTTCTCATCCCTAGTGTGATCGCGACAATGGGGTATGTCTATGATTATGACTGCAAGTGCACAGTCTATCGCGTAGTTTTAAAAGATATCGAACCCACAGAGACTAAGTATCGACCTAATGTAGTTAATCGCTACTGTCATACCCCAAAATTTGCCCAACTTATTTCTAACATTTAAATTATCTCAAATTTTATGTTTTCCAAAATTTTATGTTTATTTATATACTAACATTTTAACATTAATTAAATTTTTCTTATTTAAAAATATAAAATAGTTTACTTTAAGTTATATGTATTTTTAAAAAAAAAATAATAACTAATATTGGTGTGACCTTCATATATTTTCAAGTGTATCTTTATTTTGAATAAATTGAGTGGTACAGTTGACAAGGAAACATGTTGAAGGGGTTACTAGTATCTAGGGTCTGGTGTTCAAATTTCACATTCTCCCCATATTTTTACTATTTTTATCATATCATTTTATTATTGATTTTTTTTAACTAGTTTTTTTTCATATTTTAATTTTAGATTTATTAAAATATTTTCGACATTATTATTTTGTTTAAATTTTATTTTTAGGTTTATTTAAAAAATTTATTAGTTTACCATTATTATCTCTTCTCCTTTTATTTAGTAGTTATTAATATTTAATATTTAATATAATAAAAAGTCAGAAAAAAAGAGGTTATACGTTTTTTAATTTTAAAATTCAGTCTCTACTATATTTTAGGTAAGATCCTTTTATTACTAGTATCCCATTATTTTTCTTTTAATTACTATTATCTTCTTGTTATTGTCATTTATTATATTATTAATAATAAATAAATAAATAAAGAGAACACCGTCTCCTCCCTCTAAACTCCAAAGTTGATGCAAATCAAGCATTTCAAAACCACATCAAAACATTCCGGAAAGTGAATCAAACCAAGTTGAAAACTAAATCAAGTCTTGTATTCAAATTGAGAAAGAATCACACTAAGCTTACACAGTATCATATTTCTTACGATGCATTAAGTCCCAAATTACCCAAAGTAAAACCAAATCAAATCCGAAAATTGCACAAAATCAAATCTTTAATCAGAACCAAATCGTAAACACTTTGAAACCTTGATTCTGCAAATCAAAACTCTAAAACAATTTGATTTTCTTTCATTCGGAATAACTAAGACTTAAAGAATGTTTCCTAATTCAACTAAACCTAAAGACACTATAAAACGAGACATAAAATATACAGAATGGGGGAGAAAAAAAAGAAATTCAGAAAAAAACTTTACACAGAACTCAATCTCCGTCGCCGACGCAAGCAACCCGCGCACACCATCATCACCTCCGCACACACCTTTGTCCACGACCTGCAACCCTCAACCGACTGTGGATCCGAGCCTTATCGTTCGCTCTTTGTCCTTGCCGAAAATCCGAAACGGCCGTAGACGACATCCCACGAATCCATCTTAGAATCTGTTACTTGTAAGTTTTATTTGCCCTTTCCATGACTTAATATCATGTATTGTGAAAGATTGTTTGGTGGAGAAAAGAAGTAAAGTTGTTCTTTTCATGTCTCTGTTATCATGTGATGCTGTGCTTTGTGTTTTTGATGCATTCTTTCTAATACCACGTGTTACTCTATAAATGGTAGGATTTGAAGTTTGAAAAGTCAAATTTTAAGTGTTTTAATTTTTCATAAAAAGTGAGGAAGTAGTAAAATGTTAGCCACATGTGAGAGACACCCATCTCTTATAAATAATATAATGGTGGAAATATTTTATTCCAATGATTTAGGTTGCTCAATTATTTTAATAATCTGGTTAGTAAGACTAACTTATATTATTTTAAAAAAGGGGAATATAAAAAAACTAATGTCATGTAATCTTTAGATTTAATTTGGTTTGTAAATAATTTTGCAATGTAACTACTAATTTGATTATAAGTAGTAATGGATACACATCCTCTAAGAATTTTTTTTTTCCGGCTAAAACTTTATACCAATTGGTACATAAATCTCCAATTAATAAAATTAACTTTTTAGATACGGATTAAAAACGGATGAATATGAAATTCATTCGTTTGAGTAATCAAAGATTTAGTACACGCTATTTCAAAACGATTATTCTCATCCGTGAAATACAATTAACTTCAACAATTTCATGAATAAAATGATGGGTGAAAAATCTATTTCGTCCCGTTTTTGAATCGGTCGACTCTCTATGTCGCACCGATCAAATATTCAACAAACATAATTAATTCTTAAGATATAATTATTCTAATTCAATTAAAATTCTTTATTATTTATTCAATACACAAAAATATAAAAAATAGGGATTGTACACCAAAAATACTTTTAATACTACGAAAACTGCGAACTACGAAACTACGTCTAAAACACACTCAACCTATAAGCTAATGTACAATCCCATAAAAAACACCAACAAATAACTACGAACTACGTTGACTCTGATCCTCCATTAAGGAGTTACATAGGCATTTGGACAACCGAAACGAGTCCCCTTTCCCTAAAATTAAGTAGGTTTGAGATCTTATTCTCTGCCCTACTTTTAACCACACTTTTTTATAGACCATAAACCTTGCCATAAAACTCTTACCCTAGAGACATTTAGAAAACCTTAAGGAAGGGTCAAGGGTGCCTAACACCTTCCCTCGACCCTAATTTCTCAACTTACCTAGAAACTCTTATCAGGTTTTTATCCCATGTTTACCCTTATCTTAGGATAAAATAAAAACATAGGTGGCGACTCTGTAGTTTAAGTTAATAAACTTAAAATTTAAAGCCGGTCGTAACAGCTGGCGACTCTGCTGGGGAACTTAAAGCAGAGAAGCACTTAAGGTTTGGGACATGTCTTTTTGGTTTAGGTTTTTTGGTTTATATTTATTTGGTAATTTCTTTATATATTGTTCTTTATTTTATTTTTTTTTAATAATGTTAAATATTATTATTTGAAATATTTTTGCCTTATTATTGCTGGGTTATATAGACATATGAAATTTTTGTTAAACCTTAAGTGTGGGAATTGTCACTAAGTAAGAGGAGACTTGCATCGCCTACGAGCTTTAGTGACAATTCCACTCAGAGTGGGCTGAATTCCGAGAAATATCTTAGACGAGGCTAGACCTTGTCGAGGGTAGGATGCGGAATTTGGCTGATCTCTCTGGGAACCTGCCCCTAAAATTCGAACCTCATGGACAAAAAAGCTTTTTCAAAAAAATCCGACGAAACAAAAAGTTTCAGAGGGTACGAAAGAGCCCCATGAGTCCCTTAGAATTAAACCCCCTTGGGAAATGGTAGAAAATACGTAGGTCGAACTTTTGAACCTACGTAATAAGGAAAACTTTTATCATAGAAATTTTCCCCACGAGGGACATTGTTTTGTAAGCCTAAGTCTACGTAGGATCACCTCTTACGATTATCATCCCTTAAAATCTTGAGGTTATACTTCGTTTAACCTGGATCCCTAGCCTGTAGGGATGCCCTTTTAATCTGACATTGTCTATAAGACCTCTCAGATTTCGGTTTAATGCGCAACAGGTGGCCTCATGATGGCCACATGATGAGGAGACTCTTGATGGATCCCCGAGCACTCGCATACCGTATATCATCAATCAATATTCAAACCCAGTCATTCGTTCATTGGACTTTGAATCCACGCCCTCGGATATCTATTCTGAGGACCATCAGATTTGAAGCAAACGATCCATGGGATCTGTAGACATCAATATGCAATCCAAGCCATCCGTTCATTACACTTTGAATCTACGCCCTTGGGTATCTATTCTA
Organism: Vicia villosa; assembly: GCF_029867415.1. Classification (NCBI taxonomy): domain Eukaryota; kingdom Viridiplantae; phylum Streptophyta; class Magnoliopsida; order Fabales; family Fabaceae; genus Vicia; species Vicia villosa. Next base: position 121,612,543 of record NC_081183.1, read on the forward strand.
AGGGCCATTATATTTGAAGCGAACGACTCATAGGATCTAGTGACTGTCTTGAACGGTCACCACATATTCTTTTCCACGTATTTCCTAGCCTGTAGGGATTTCCTTAGTTTATTACAATCTTTAGTCTGTAGGGATTCCTTTTTGTATGTCTTGGTATTTTTATAAGATCTTGTTCTTCCCACAAAGGACATCTTCGTTAATGCACGTCACATGGCCTCCAGATGGCCATGAGATCTGGTGACCGTCTTGAACGATCACCATGTACTCTCTTCTACGCATTCCTTATTCTATAGGGATTTCCTTCGTTATGTCATAGTCACTATTATGTAAGGATTTCCATCTATATCATAATCCTTAGCCTGTAGGGATTTCTTTCCTCGCACCCACACATTTTCATACATTCATACATTTGCATTTTCATTTCCACCTCCGCCATTATCCAATATTTGCTATGCTAGCTGATTTCCCGAGACTCGTGAATAAACTCAATTAGATTCTTAAACTTTGGAGAGAGGAGATTTATCATTGGATATTCAAATGAGATTGGTCATACAAGGAGAGAAGGATGCTCTTCACTATACAAGCTACGTACCTACGCCTACGCCCCAAATTCAATTTGGAGATTACCCTACATCGAGATCAACTTCCTTTTCAACAAGATTGGTATACCAAAGAAGAGTAAAAGATCACCCTTTGCTTCTACAAGTCAAATAACTAAGAAGTAAAACAAGGTCATTTGATCAACAAAGGAGAATGTCCCTAGGATCAATAGGTTTTATCATTTCAAATTGTAATTTCTATGATCGCTAAGTGTTATTTGGTATAAATGTTGTACATTTCGACTAATAATTCTAATAAGATAATCATACATGTTTTGGATGAAATCCATTCGTTTCACTCTTTCGTATTTATGAATATCAATATTTTCCATTATCAACTTCCCACTTACACTTTTAACAAACTTCGAGGGAGAATAAAGAATTAAAATAACTAAATTGGCCGACGTATGCTTTCAATGTTAAGACCTTAGCTGACGATGTAAGGCATTGTTCCAAAATCCCAAACAGTGGAGAAATAAGGAGATAATCCGTAGTCAACCCCCTCGAGCCAGAAGTTGGAGTTGTTTCTATTGTTTCAAATAAACCTTAATTTTAACCAGGGGCAGGGTAAACTTCAATTAATTCAATGATGCATTCTTATCTCAAGAGAATCAGTCCATCTAAGCAAAGGTTCAAGCACACCCATTATCTCGCAATCATCATCTAAAGTCAATGAAACCACGAAGATGAAGCTCTCAAAATCAGCATGGCAGTCACACTGTTTAAAGTCAATAGAGAAATTTCTAAAGAACAATTTCAAAAAAAAAAAAAGCCCGCTAAGGCAAATGGAAAATTCCATAAAGTAAAATAAAATAAACTTGACTTAGACAAAAGTTAGGGCAGAATCCCGATGGACCAAAATTCAAAAGAATTGGTCCATGCAAAATTTAGGGATTAAAATCAAAAGAAATTGGAGGATAATCTTGTGACTGCCACCTCAAGAATCATCAAAGCTTATCATTAAATGCTTGACCCATATCTACGCTTCCCATTTGCACGACTACGAAATTTCTCTTACAGATCAAATACACCCTTTGGATTAATTGAACTTAGGATTGGAGAATACCAAGGAGAATGGGGTGGGCTAAATAAATTTTGAGCCTTATATCCTTTGTTTCTTAAACCACAAACCACGGCCACGATACAACATTCAAAAGCCCTAATTGAAGCAAGGTTAACTCCGAAAGCATACTCGGCAAAATTTGTGTTATACTGACTCCCATGTTTGTTAATTTATTGCTAACCACTTCGTTCTTCAAACATCCATCTTTAATCATCCATTTCTATTTCATAACAAACTTCAATTTCAAAACTGGCATGTGCATAACTAAGAATTACTTTTCAAAGGGTACAACTTTAACTTCAAATAAATACTTAGCATCGAGGAGATATTGAAATTGGTTAATCAAAGGCGATCCTTTCTAATAAAGACTCTTGAATGGGGAAAACACGTCCAGAGGGTTTTCCTAAACAGGGGCAAAACCTCAAGGATTACAGGGGCATACAATCAAACATCCTATTTGACTAGGGGCATTCATTCTAAGAGTCAATCAACTTGGGTCACATCTTGAAGAAATAACAATCAGGGGCATATCCTTTAAATTTCAAATATTGGGGCAGGTCATATCTCAATGGTGGACCCGTGTTCCATTTTGAAGCAACTTCGAGTACAAATTTTCAAGAATCTTAGAGCAATCCGTATTGAATTGATATCACGCCTTCCATATCCTGGAGATCGAGGGCAGGCCTTTCAACTATCAAATGTTGGGGCAATGCATATCAAATTCGTATGATAAGTGATTCTAAGTCAAAGGCGTGGAGTATCTCAAAAATCAAAATAATGGTTAGACATCTCAAGTGCATACAACAATAAAAACTACGTCCAAGCTCATATCAAAACAAATCTCTGCAAATACCTGATAAATTGGGGCAAGACATACCGCGAAAGGGAAAGCTATCCTCATATTTTTTACAATCCCCAGTAAATATCTCTCTTACATCTACGATCTTCGAGTTTAAAACGAGTATTTGGAAATCATGCTAGCATAACACCTTACCATCGTATAACAAACAACCTTGTTACATTAGTAACCTCTCTACACCTTCGTTATCCACGACCCATCATTGGGGCATCATTCGAACATACTTCAATCATGCATTCATCAAAGCACTTCGCCCTTGCGTCAAGTCATACATATCATTTCATTCATATGATATAGCATAAACCTAACTTCGTAGAGCCCAAATCTTTATCGGCACTTCAATATCCATGCCCAAGTCACGCATTACATACATTGGTTAAAGCATTACGTACATCAAAACACAAATACAATTACATACATTGGTTGATACATTACACCACACCTTTTTTAGGTAGTCTTCTTTAAGACGAATTTTCATCCTTTCCAGGAACCTCTTCAGGTAGTCTTCTTTAAGACATTCTTTTTCTAAGAACCTTTCTAGGTAGTCTTTTCCATGACATTCATCGTCCTTTCCAAGAACCTTTTTAGGTAGTCTTTTTTAGGACATCTTTCAGCCTTTCCAGGTGGTCTTCTTTAAGACAAATTTTATCCTTTCTAAAGAGCCTTTTCAGGTAGTCTTCTTTAAGACACATTTTCATATCCAATCCAAGAACCTTTTCAGGTAGTCTTATATAAGACGTTATTTCGCTCCACTCGTTACATCAATCAACATATACATAAGCATAAGCATTATCCACATACATAAACATTACCAAGTCGGCATAAGTATAGCCGTAGTATATGGGCAAATCATTACAAAGTCCAGTTCTCGTCCTGGCAAATCCTTACAAAGTCCAGTTCTCGTCCTGGTAAATCATTACAAAGTCCAGTTTTCGCCCTGGCAAATTCTTACAAAGTCCAGTTCTCGTCTTGGTAAATTCTTACAAAGTTCAGTCCTCGTCCTGGCAAATCATTGCAAAGTCCAGTTCTCGTCCTGGAAAATCATTGCAAAGTCCTGTTCTCATCCTGGAAAATCATTACAAAGTCCAGTTCTCGTCCTGGAAAATCATTACAAAGTCCAGTTCTCGTCCTGGCAAATCTTTACAAAGTCCAGTTCTCGTCCTGGCAAATCCTTACAAAGTCCAGTTCTCGTCCTGGCAAACCATCAAATCTAATTCTCGTTTAGTAGTCAGTTCCCGTCTGACTGTTACGTCAAAGTTTGATTCTCGTTCAGTAACAAGTTCTCATCTGGTTCAAGCACCTATTCACAGGTCAAGAACGCCTATTCACAGGCTAAGCGCTTATCCACAGGCCAAAGATACCTATCCACAGGTAAAAGCACCTATTCACAGGTTAAGAACGCCTATTCACAGGCTAAGCGCCTATCCATAGGCCAAAGATACCTATCCACAGGTAAAAGCACCTATTCACAGGCCAAGAACGCCTATTCACAGGCTAAGCGCCTATCCACAGGCCAAAAACACCTATTCACAGGTCAAGAACGCCTATCCACATGCTAAGTGCATATCCACATGCCAAAGATATCCACAGGTAAAAACACCTATTCACAGGTAAAACGCCTATTCACAGGCTAAGCGCCTATTCACAGGCCAAAGGCACCTATTCACAGGCTAAACGCCTATTCACATTCACAGGCCAAAGGCACCTATTCACAGGCTAAACGCCTATTCACAGGCCAAAAGCACCTATTCATAGGTAAAACGCCTATTCACAGGCTAAGCTCCTATTCACTGGTAAAAACGCATATTCACAAGTTAAAACAAAACATAAACAACACGCAACTAAACACACGCATCATCGAGCACTTGCTATGGCAATCTCTAGGCTTTAGCAGGTTATTTTTATCGGCAAATTCAGGGGTTTTCCATTATTTAATAACTCTTCGATCCGAAAGGCGTGAGAGTTGTACATTCTCACGCCATTCGGTCTAAGAATAATTAAATAGGGGCAACTGTCATACCCCAAAATTTGCCCAACTTATTTCTAACATTTAAATTCTCTCAAATTTTATGTTTTACAAAATTTTATGTTTATTTATATACTAACATTTTAACATTAATTAAATTTTTCTTATTTAAAAATATAAAATAGTTTACTTTAAGTTATATGTATTTTTAAAAAAAAAATAATAGCTAATATTGGTGTGACCTTCATATATTTTCAAGTGTATCTTTATTTTGAATAAATTGAGTGGTACAGTTGACAAGGAAACATGTTGAAGGGGTTACTAGTATCTAGGGTCTGGTGTTCAAATTTCACATTCTCCCCATATTTTTACTATTTTTATCATATCATTTCATTATTGATTTTTTTTAACTGGTTTTTTTTTCATATTTTAATTTTAGATTTATTAAAATATTTTCGACATTATTATTTTGTTTAAATTTTATTTTTAGGTTTATTTAAAAAATTTATTAGTTTACCATTATTATCTCTTCTCCTTTTATTTAGTAGTTATTAATATTTAATATTTAATATAATAAAAAGTCAGAAAAAAAAGAGGTTATACGTTTTTTAATTTTAAAATTCAGTCTCTACTATATTTTAGGTAAGATCCTTTTATTACTAGTATCCCATTATTTTTCTTTTAATTACTATTATCTTCTTGTTATTGTCATTTATTATATTATTAATAATAAATAAATAAATAAAGAGAACACCGTCTCCTCCCTCTAAACTCCAAAGTTGATGCAAATCAAGCATTTCAAAACCACATCAAAACATTCCGGAAAGTGAATCAAACCAAGTTGAAAACTAAATCAAGTCTTGTATTCAAATTGAGAAAGAATCACACTAAGCTTACACAGTATCATATTTCTTACGATGCATTAAGTCCCAAATTACCCAAAGTAAAACCAAATCAAATCCGAAAATTGCACAAAATCAAATCTTTAATCAGAACCAAATCGTAAACACTTTGAAACCTTGATTCTGCAAATCAAAACTCTAAAACAATTTGATTTTCTTTCATTCGTAATAACTAAGACTTAAAGAATGTTTCCTAACTCAACTAAACCTAAAGACACTATAAAACGAGACATAAAATATACAGAATGGGGGAGAAAAAAAAGAAATTCAGAAAAAAAAACTTTACACAGAACTCAATCTCCGTCGCCGACGCAAGCAACCCGCGCACACCATCATCACCTCCGCACACACCTTTGTCCACGACCTGCAACCCTCAACCGACTGTGGATCCGAGCCTTATCGTTCGCTCTTTGTCCTTGCCGAAAATCCGAAACGGCCGTAGACGACATCCCACGAATCCATCTTAGAATCTGTTACTTGTAAGTTTTATTTGCCCTTTCCATGACTTAATATCATGTATTGTGAAAGATTGTTTGGTGGAGAAAAGAAGTAAAGTTGTTCTTTTCATGTCTCTGTTATCATGTGATGCTGTGCTTTGTGTTTTTGATGCATTCTTTCTAATACCACGTGTTACTCTATAAATGGTAGGATTTGAAGTTTGAAAAGTCAAATTTTAAGTGTTTTAATTTTTCATAAAAAGTGAGGAAGTAGTAAAATGTTAGCCACATGTGAGAGACACCCATCTCTTATAAATAATATAATGGTGGAAATATTTTATTCCAATGATTTAGGTTGCTCAATTATTTTAATAATCTGGTTAGTAAGACTAACTTATATTATTTTAAAAAAGGGGAATATAAAAAAACTAATGTCATGTAATCTTAAGATTTAATTTGGTTTGTAAATAATTTTGCAATGTAACTACTAATTTGATTATAAGTAGTAATGGATACACATCCTCTAAGAATTTTTTTTTTCCGGCTAAAACTTTATACCAATTGGTACATAAATCTCCAATTAATAAAATTAACTTTTTAGATACGGATTAAAAACGGATGAATATGAAATTCATTCGTTTGAGTAATCAAAGATTTAGTACACGCTATTTCAAAACGATTATTCTCTTCCGTGAAATACAATTAACTTCAACAATTTCATGAATAAAATGATGGGTGAAAAATCTATTTCGTCCCGTTTTTGAATCGGTCGACTCTCTATGTCGCACCGATCAAATATTCAACAAACATAATTAATTCTTAAGATATAATTATTCTAATTCAATTAAAATTCTTTATTATTTATTCAATACACAAAAATATAAAAAATAGGGATTGTACACCAAAAATACTTTTAATACTACGAAAACTGCGAACTACGAAACTACGTCTAAAACACACTCAACCTATAAGCTAATGTACAATCCCATAAAAAACACCAACAAATAACTACGAACTACGTTGACTCTGATCCTCCATTAAGGAGTTACATAGGCATTTGGACAACCGAAACGAGTCCCCTTTCCCTAAAATTAAGTAGGTTTGAGATCTTATTCTCTGCCCTACTTTTAACCACACTTTTTTATAGACCATAAACCTTGCCATAAAACTCTTACCCTAGAGACATTTAGAAAACCTTAAGGAAGGGTCAAGGGTGCCTAACACCTTCCCTCGACCCTAATTTCTCAACTTACCTAGAAACTCTTATCAGGTTTTTATCCCATGTTTACCCTTATCTTAGGATAAAATAAAAACATAGGTGGCGACTCTGTAGTTTAAGTTAATAAACTTAAAATTTAAAGCCGGTCGTAACAGCTGGCGACTCTGCTGGGGAACTTAAAGCAGAGAAGCACTTAAGGTTTGGGACATGTCTTTTTGGTTTAGGTTTTTTGGTTTATATTTATTTGGTAATTTCTTTATATATTGTTCTTTATTTTATTTTTTTTTAATAATGTTAAATATTATTATTTGAAATATTTTTGCCTTATTATTGCTGGGTTATATAGACATATGAAATTTTTGTTAAACCTTAAGTGTGGGAATTGTCACTAAGTAAGAGGAGACTTGCATCGCCTACGAGCTTTAGTGACAATTCCACTCAGAGTGGGCTGAATTCCGAGAAATATCTTAGACGAGGCTAGACCTTGTCGAGGGTAGGATGCGGAATTTGGCTGATCTCTCTGGGAACCTGCCCCTAAAATTTGAACCTCATGGACAAAAAAGCTTTTTCAAAAAAATCCGACGAAACAAAAAGTTTCAGAGGGTACGAAAGAGCCCCATGAGTCCCTTAGAATTAAACCCCCTTGGGAAATGGTAGAAAATACGTAGGTCGAACTTTTGAACCTACGTAATAAGGAAAACTTTTATCATAGAAATTTTCCCCACGAGGGACATTGTTTTGTAAGCCTAAGTCTACGTAGGATCACCTCTTACGATTATCATCCCTTAAAATCTTGAGGTTATACTTCGTTTAACCTGGATCCCTAGCCTGTAGGGATGCCCTTTTAATCTGACATTGTCTATAAGACCTCTCAGATTTCGGTTTAATGCGCAACAGGTGGCCTCATGATGGCCACATGATGAGGAGACTCTTGATGGATCCCCGAGCACTCGCATACCGTATATCATCAATCAATATTCAAACCCAGTCATTCGTTCATTGGACTTTGAATCCACGCCCTCGGATATCTATTCTGAGGACCATCAGATTTGAAGCAAACGATCCATGGGATCTGTAGACATCAATATGCAATCTAAGCCATCCGTTCATTACACTTTGAATCTACGCCCTTGGGTATCTATTCTAAGGGCCATTATATTTGAAGCGAACGACTCATAGGATCTAGTGACTGTCTTGAATGGTCACCACATATTCTTTTCCACGTATTTCCTAGCCTGTAGGGATTTCCTTAGTTTATTACAATCCTTAGTCTGTAGGGATTCCTTTTTGTATGTCTTGGTATTTTTATAAGATCTTGTTCTTCCCACAAAGGACATCTTCGTTAATGCACGTCACATGGCCTCCAGATGGCCATGAGATCTGGTGACCGTCTTGAACGATCACCATGTACTCTCTTCTACGCATTCCTTATTCTATAGGAATTTCCTTCGTTATGTCATAGTCAATATTATGTAAGGATTTCCATCTATATCATAATCCTTAGCCTGTAGGGATTTCTTTCCTCGCACCCACGCATTTTCATACATTCATACATTTGCATTTTCATTTCCACCTCCGCCATTATCCAATATTTGCTATGCTAGCTGATTTCCCGAGACTCGTGAATAAACTCAATTAGATTCTTAAACTTTGGAGAGAGGAGATTTATCATTGGATATTCAAATGAGATTGGTCATACAAGGAGAGAAGGATGCTCTTCGCTATACAAGCTACGTACCTACGCCTACGCCCCAAATTCAATTTGGAGATTACCCTACATCGAGATCAACTGCCTTTTCAACAAGATTGGTATACCAAAGAAGAGTAAAAGATCACCCTTTGCTTCTACAAGTCAAATAACTAAGAAGTAAAACAAGGTCATTTGATCAACAAAGGAGAATGTCCCTAGGATCAATAGGTTTTATCATTTCAAATTGTAATTTCTATGATCGCTAAGTGTTATTTGGTATAAATGTTGTACATTTCGACTAATAATTCTAATAAGATAATCATACATGTTTTGGATGAAATCCATTCGTTTCACTCTTTCGTATTTATGAATATCAATATTTTCCATTATCAACTTCCCACTTACACTTTTAACAAACTTCGAGGGAGAATAAAGAATTAAAATAACTAAATTGGCCGACGTATGCTTTCAATGTTAAGACCTTAGCTGACGATGTAAGGCATTGTTTCAAAATCCCAAACAGTGGAGAAATAAGGAGATAATCCGTAGTCAACCCCCTCGAGCCAGAAGTTGGAGTTGTTTCTATTGTTTCAAATAAACCTTAATTTTAACCAGGGGCAGGGTAAACTTCAATTAATTCAATGATGCATTCTTATCTCAAGAGAATCAGTCCATCTAAGCAAAGGTTCAAGCACACCCATTATCTCGCAATCATCATCTAAAGTCAATGAAACCACGAAGATGAAGCTCTCAAAATCAGCATGGCAGTCACACTGTTTAAAGTCAATAGAGAAATTTCTAAAGAACAATTTCAAAAAAAAAAAAAGCCCGCTAAGGCAAATGGAAAATTCCATAAAGTAAAATAAAATAAACTTGACTTAGACAAAAGTTAGGGCAGAATCCCGATGGACCAAAATTCAAAAGAATTGGTCCATGCAAAATTTAGGGATTAAAATCAAAAGAAATTGGAGGATAATCTTGTGACTGCCACCTCAAGAATCATCAAAGCTTAACATTAAATGCTTGACCCATATCTACGCTTCCCATTTGCACGACTACGAAATTTCTCTTACAGATCAAATACACCCTTTGGATTAATTGAACTTAGGATTGGAGAATACCAAGGAGAATGGGGTGGGCTAAATAAATTTTGAGCCTTATATCCTTTGTTTCTTAAACCACAAACCACGGCCACGATACAACATTCAAAAGCCCTAATTGAAGCAAGGTTAACTCCGAAAGCATACTCGGCAAAATTTGTGTTATACTGACTCCCATGTTTGTTAATTTATTGCTAACCACTTCGTTCTTCAAACATCCATCTCTAATCATCCATTTCTATTTCATAACGAACTTCAATTTCAAAACTGGCATGTGCATAACTAAGAATTACTTTTCAAAGGGTACAACTTTAACTTCAAATAAATACTTAGCATCGAGGAGATATTGAAATTGGTTAATCAAAGGCGATCCTTTCTAATAAAGACTCTTGAATGGGGAAAACACGTCCAGAGGGTTTTCCTAAACAGGGGCAAAACCTCAAGGATTACAGGGGCATACAATCAAACATCCTATTTGACTAGGGGCATTCATTCTAAGAGTCAATCAACTTGGGTCACATCTTGAAGAAATAACAATCAGGGGCATATCCTTTAAATTTCAAATATTGGGGCAGTTCATATCTCAATGGTGGACCCGTGTTCCATTTTGAAGCAACTTCGAGTACAAATTTTCAAGAATCTTAGAGCAATCCGTATTGAATTGATATCACGCCTTCCATATCCTGGAGATCGAGGGCAGGCCTTTCAACTATCAAATGTTGGGGCAATGCATATCAAATTCGTATGATAAGTGATTCTAAGTCAAAGGCGTGGAGTATCTCAAAAATCAAAATAATGGTTAGACATCTCAAGTGCATACAACAATAAAAACTACGTCCAAGCTCATATCAAAACAAATATCTGCAAATACCTGATAAATTGGGGCAAGACATACCGCGAAAGGGAAAGCTATCCTCATATTTTTTACAATCCCCAGTAAATATCTCTCTTACATCTACGATCTTCGAGTTTAAAACGAGTATTTGGAAATCATGCTAGCATAACACCTTACCATCGTATAACAAACAACCTTGTTACATTAGTAACCTCTCTACACCTTCGTTATCCACGACCCATCATTGGGGCATCATTCGAACATACTTCAATCATGCATTCATCAAAGCACTTCGCCCTTGCGTCAAGTCATACATATCATTTCATTCATATGATATAGCATAAACCTAACTTCGTAGAGCCCAAATCTTTATCGGCACTTCAATATCCATGCCCAAGTCACGCATTACCTACATTGGTTAAAGCATTACGTACATCAAAACACAAATACAATTACATACATTGGTTGATACATTACACCACACCTTTTTTAGGTAGTCTTCTTTAAGACGAATTTTCATCCTTTCCAGGAACCTCTTCAGGTAGTCTTCTTTAAGACATTCTTTTTCTAAGAACCTTTCTAGGTAGTCTTTTCCAAGACATTCATCGTCCTTTCCAAGAACCTTTTTAGGTAGTCTTTTTTAGGACATCTTTCAGCCTTTCCAGGTGGTCTTCTTTAAGACAAATTTTATCCTTTCTAAAGAGCCTTTTCAGGTAGTCTTCTTTAAGACACATTTTCATATCCAATCCAAGAACCTTTTCAGGTAGTCTTATATAAGACGTTATTTCGCTCCACTCGTTACATCAATCAACATATACATAAGCATAAGCATTATCCACATACATAAACATTACCAAGTCGGCATAAGTATAGCCGTAGTATATGGGCAAATCATTACAAAGTCCAGTTCTCGTCCTGGCAAATCCTTACAAAGTCCAGTTCTCATCCTGGTACATCATTACAAAGTCCAGTTTTCGCCCTGGCAAATTCTTACAAAGTCCAGTTCTCGTCTTGGTAAATTCTTACAAAGTCCAGTCCTCGTCCTGGCAAATCATTGCAAAGTCCAGTTCTCGTCCTGGAAAATCATTGCAAAGTCCAGTTCTCATCCTGGAAAATCATTATAAAGTCCAGTTCTCGTCCTGGAAAATCATTACAAAGTCCAGTTCTCGTCCTGGCAAATCTTTACAAAGTCCAGTTCTCATCCTGGCAAATCCTTACAAAGTCCAGTTCTCGTCCTGGCAAACCATCAAATCTAATTCTCGTTTAGTAGTCAGTTCCCGTCTGACTGTTACGTCAAAGTTTGATTCTCGTTCAGTAACAAGTTCTCATCTGGTTCAAGCACCTATTCACAGGTCAAGAACGCCTATTCACAGGCTAAGCGCCTATCCACAGGCCAAAGATACCTATCCACAGGTAAAAGCACCTATTCACAGGTTAAGAACGCCTATTCACAGGCTAAGCGCCTATCCACAGGCCAAAGATACCTATCCACAGGTAAAAGCACCTATTCACAGGCCAAGAACGCCTATTCACAGGCTAAGCGCCTATCCACAGGCCAAAAACACCTATTCACAGGTCAAGAACGACTATCCACATGCTAAGTGCATATCCACATGCCAAAGATATCCACAGGTAAAAACACCTATTCACAGGTAAAACGCCTATTCACAGGCTAAGCGCCTATTCACAGGCCAAAGGCACCTATTCACAGGCTAAACGCCTATTCACATTCACAGGCCAAAGGCACCTATTCACAGGCTAAACGCCTATTCACAGGCCAAAAGCACCTATTCACAGGTAAAACGCCTATTCACAGGCTAAGCTCCTATTCACTGGTAAAAACGCATATTCACAAGTTAAAACAAAACATAAACAACACGCAACTAAACACACGCATCATCGAGCACTTGCTATGGCAATCTCTAGGCTTTAGCAGGTTATTTTTATCGGCAAATTCAGGGGTTTTCCATTATTTAATAACTCTTCGATCCGAAAGGCGTGAGAGTTGTACATTCTCACGCCATTCGGTCTAAGAATAATTAAATAGGGGCAACTGTCATACCCCAAAATTTGCCCAACTTATTTCTAACATTTAAATTCTCTCAAATTTTATGTTTTACAAAATTTTATGTTTATTTATATACTAACATTTTAACATTAATTAAATTTTTCTTATTTAAAAATATAAAATAGTTTACTTTAAGTTATATGTATTTTTTTAAAAAAAAATAATAACTAATATTGGTGTGACCTTCATATATTTTCAAGTGTATCTTTATTTTGAATAAATTGAGTGGTACAGTTGACAAGGAAACATGTTGAAGGGGTTACTAGTATCTAGGGTCTGGTGTTCAAATTTCACATTCTCCCTGTGGTGGTCGTTTTCTTTACCTCCCCGTTTCACTTGGGAGGACGGCACGCTAAACCCTTCACGCAAAATTTGGAAGGAGAATGCGCCCGTGGTGGGATGAATTTTATTTCAGTTCTTCCTACGATATCACACGAACTTTTTTATTTGTCCTACGAGTAGGAAAGGGAAAAAAAGATCTCAACTAAACCCTAGGAGTTTGCTAAGTGTGGGGATTTACACCTAGACTAGAAATTCTGGAGTCCGGGAGGTCGGTTATACATAGGGAAGTGTTTAAACACCCTACATATCTGTAGTACTCTACAGGAACCTTCTCTGTGTCATTTGTGTTTGTGTTTATTGCTAATGATTGGGAAAGTTTCTCCTTTGTATTAGGAGAGGGAATTGAATTGATTTTAAAAGACAGACAGACAGACAAACTGACTATTTTTGGTATTTTATTAGCTCGCTGAGATTCCTTGTGAACCTCATGCCTACATATCCCTAGTGGAAGTCAGAGCTTAATGTAGTTCGGGGAACTAACTAGGGAAATTAATTATTTTTGGTGCCTTGCTTGAAGCTCAAGGTTGAAGCTTGGAATTAAATCTCTGTTTACAGTAAAGAGACATGAAATTATCTCTACAGAGAGGTATTTGTACTATTCTACCACAAACATTTAAAGGAGTGACAGAATAACTGAATTTATTTCATTCGAGAGGGGGACCTTACTTGTGTATGTGCAAGTATACCAGTCAAATGCCTCTTAAATGAAAGAAAGATGCTCATCCAAATTAGGGAAAGTTACCACATGTCTGGGTTTTACTGCCAGCTCATGCCTTTCAAAATCCTAAATGGGAGACTTGATTAAAATTGAAATGAAATGTTTGTTTGTTTGAATGTGGTAGAGTAGTAAAAATATCTCTCTATGGAGATAAGCTATGTCTATCTACTGTATAAAAGATTTGACTTTTAGCTGGCTTGTATGAGGCCCAAGCTTGAGGCTTTTTGATTGATTAATTAATATTATTGACTCTGGGAGATGACTCCACTGGGGATTAATTACAGGGTATTTTTGTGTTCTGTACAAAGCCCAGAATTGAGGCTGACTCTACTTAGGGAGACTCTATTTGTGTGCCTTGTACAAAGCCCAAGGTTGTGGCTAACTGTTGAGGATAATTTAATTTTTAAGACTATGAATGACTCTATTTTGTGTGCCTTGTACAAAGCCCAAGGTTGTGGCTAACTCTAGCTAGGGGAAAACATTATTTTCTGCCTTGTACAAAGCCCAAGGTTGTGGCGGACTCTTAAATGAATTAAGTATGGATGACTATATGGGGAAAGATCCTAAGTGTTAGGAATCTTTGACACATGAAAGATATGGTTTATCTGCCTTGTACAAAGCCCAAGGTTGTGGCTACTGAGTGATGAAGAACTCACTGGGGAGACTCTATTATCTGCCTTGTACAATGCCCAAGGTTGAGGCTGACTCTTGACAGGGGAGTTTTATTGTTTGTGTGCCTTGTACAAAGCCAAAGGTTGAGGCTAACTGTTTTTGTTGGTTTTGACTTTACTGAGGAGATTTTATTTATTAAAAGACTGTTTTTCTTTGGAAGCTAACCCTTTGCAGGGATTTTGACTCAGCTGGTGAATTTGTCTGTTAAAAGACTGACTTTATCATGTTTTTTGGAGGCTGACCCTTTCCAGGGATTTTGACTCTTTTGGGGAAATTATCTCCTAAGAGAATGAAATTATTTATTAGTTAATTTTGGAGGCTAACCCTTTCCAGGGGTTTTGACTCTTTAGACAGATGTTGGAGGCTCACCCTTTCCAGGGGTTTTTATTGAAATGAAGGAATGTGTGGAAGCTAACCCTTTCCAGGGATTTTGACATTTTAGACAGATGTTGGAGGCTAACCCTTTCCAGGGGTTTTTATTAAAATGAATGGCAGAAAGATTATCTAATGGAGACTTCTTGTTTAAAGCCCAAGATGAAGGCTGACTCAATGCTGAGGATGACCAAACATGGATCCTAGACTCTGCTAAGGAAGATTGATGAAGATGAGGGTGACAGAGACTGTCCATGTCTCTCATTCCAAAAATGTACTCAATGTGAAATTGAGACAAACTTAGCTTGTTTAAAGTCTGGTTTTAAATTGGAAGAAACTCACCCGGGTAGGCTAAAAGGTGACTAAAGACCTGTTCCTATGTTTATAAGAAACCTGATGGGTCCTTGTATACAAGCTCAAGAGGAAGCTGGAAATGCTTTTAAGAAGCCTGTGGGTCCTTGTACAAAGCCCAAGAGGAGGCTAATCGAGGGTCCTTGTTATAGCACAAGAGAAAGCTATGTAGTTTTGAACTTATTTTGGCTCTAAGCAAATGGGTAAGAGGTTTCACCGGGAATAATTCCTCTTTGGGTGGATGTGTCCTATTATTTGGATTCTAAGGTTTTTGCCAAGATGTTTCACCGGGAATAATTCATCTTGGGGGTTTGAACTACAGATCTCTAATTAGGAAAGAGCCTTCACCGGGAAGACATTCTCAATCCTAGGTCATATTCCTAATATATATATATATAGCTTAGCTGTCCTAAGGTTTATACTCAAACGTAGTTCTAAACTAATATATGCACAGTTTATATTTGACAGTAATTTAAACAAAGACTGTAAATTGAAAGCTTGTAAAGCCTAACCTGGATGGAGTGGAGGCCATTGA